>NC_056745.1:1090461744-1090516744 GCF_019279795.1 Protopterus annectens
TATACTGAATTTGGAGGTAGATTTGGACACTGAAACCCCTGAGAGAGGGGTGAGGACAATAATAATGTGATGTGATGCCAGTTAGACCAGATTACATGTGTCCAGTGGACACGTGTGAAATGGAGAGCTATGTATGGGGCAAAATTTTATTTTGGGAAGGGATTGCCCCCTTTTTTTTAAGGTGATAGTGGGATGTTGTGGAAGGATAGTACGTATATTTGGAGTGGGTGCTTGGGTAGGAAGACAGACAAGACAGAAAAGACAGCATACAGAGGTGTTATATGACACATGTGGGGGGTAAACACCTTGGACGGGGAGGGGTGTTTGGAAATCAGAAGCCCATGAGCCTCCAAATGGAAACAGTGGGACTGAGGTCCCCACCCATAGGCAGCCACCACTGCAGCTTCACGGCTCTGAAGGTGGCTGTGCTGGGGTTTGAGCAGAAGGGGCAGGCTGACCCTCTAAATATGCCATGCGGCCCTTAAGCTGGTGTAGCAGATCTCCAAACTCCCTTTGGAGCTTGCTAAAGGGAAGGCATCACTGATCAGTATTAGCAAAAAACTACGGGCACTCATAAAATTGTCTAAGGCCAGCTTCGAGAGAAAAATTGCACAGGCCACTAAGGATAATCACAAGGCTTTCTTTAGTTATGTTAGGAACCTGGGTGGTAATTCCCAGATATGCTCAGAATTAGTCCAAAATGACAAAAAATACACTGAACCCACAGACATTGCCAACATCCTAGCTGACAAGTTCAGCGCAAACTCCCCCCCCCTCCCCACCAAAAGGGCAAATATATATCCCAGCAGAGTGCTGCCCCCCTGACATCTCAGATGCTCATGTAAGAGCCGCCCTCTCCAAAGCAAAAAACACAGCATCAATGGGACCAGACGGTGTCCAGGGCTGCATCCTACATGAACTCCAAGAAGAGCTAAACCCAAACATAAAACTACTGTTCAATCTCAGCTTTACTACAGGATATGTGCCCAAAGAGTGGCATACAGCAACAGTGGTCCCTCTCCATAAAGGTGGTGCCTCAACGGATCCTGGAAACTATCGCCCCATAAGCCTGACTAGCTTGGTCTGCAAAGCTATGGAAAGGATCATCATGGACCTCATAAATAAAGATATTGGGGACCTACAGACACTGGATCCTACCCAGTTCGGCTTTGTTAAGGGCAGATCCTGCCTCTTAAACCTGGTTGATTTCTTTGAAACAGTCACCAAGGCCATTGATGATGGGAAGGTGGTCCACACAGCCTACCTGGACCTCGCAAAAGCCTTCGATACAATACCCCACTCAGGCATTATAGATAAGCTCACCAGCTTAAATATAAACCCCTATGTCACTAGATGGATTGCAAACTGGCTCAAGGACAGAACCTACATGGTTAGAATTGCTGGAGCCATGTCAGACTCCAAACCAGTTACAAGTGGTGTCCCACAAGGCTCAGTCCTGGGACCTCTCTTGTTCGATATATATTTCTCGGAGGTACAGGCCAACACAGAAGGACTGTGGCTGACCAAGTTTGCAGATGACTGCAAACTGGGCGCCATAATTGACTCTCCAGCCGACACAAGCATCCTCCAAATGGGCCACATAGAAACAGACAACTGGTGCCAGAGCCATGGCCTCAAGCTAAATGTCAAAAAGTGTATAGTCATCCCCTTTGGAAAAAACAAAGTGCCCACAAATTACCACATAGGTGGTAATCCATTAAGTACAGAAGAAGTAATTAGGGACCTGGGGACCCAAGTTGATAGCAATCTCTCATTTGACAACCACGTGGCCAAAGTGGTTAGAAAAACATTTTATATAGCCCACCTAATCATGAAGGGATTCACATCTAGATCAGGGGAGGTCATCGTGCCTCTTTACTCATCCCTCATCAGGCCCATAATTGAGTACAATGCCCCTTTTGGGATGTACCTTACCAGACACCTGCAACAACTGTAAAGACCTCAAAAGTACCTCACCAAGAGGATCAAAGGGCTCAAACAGATGCCATATGCTGCCCGGTTAAAGAAACTCCAGCTCTACTCAGTGGCATACCACCTGTTCAGAGGCGATCTGTGCCTGACGTATAAAGTCATGTCCAACCCGGAATTAATGGACATGCTGCACCTCAGAAAATCCAAATCCCATCGAGCTACGTGCTCGAGAGAATTGAACCTCAGCACTGAAATAAATAGGACATGCTGGAGGGACAGATTCATAACCCAGAGGCTCCCTTCACTCTGGAATAAAATCCCAGTCCAGGTTAGGCAGAGTCCCACATTGACTCTCTTCAAGAGGAATCTTGATGAGTGGATGGGAGATCATAGGTTTACCCCGGGTATCACTTCCGTGTCACTGTTAGACAGAGGCACAGTATACTAACCTTGAAAAAGGGCATAGTAAAATAAATTTAAAATGGGTGGCGAAAGCCAAACACATTCTGGCTAGGCTTATAAATGCCCTAGGGCAGATAGCCTAGTATGAACCTATGAACCTATGAACCTAATACCCAGACCTGACTTCGGGTGACAGGATCCTGTTCATGCCTGCTCTGAGGGGGGAGGACAAGCCCCATCCCCTGACGTGGTTCCAGCTAAAGGTGGTGCAGGACCAGCGGTTGAGGAGGGCCCGGGGTGGTTCCCAGATGTGCTAGGACCTGGTGCCACAGCCAGATAAGGTGGGAGATGTGGGACCGCTGGGACTGGCCTTCCCAAACGTGCTATGGTGTTGCAGTTTTAAAACATATGTGGGTTAGGAATAGTCAGCACAATCCAGATTATTTATAACAGCATGCAAAGATATTCTCATCAACCCAAAACACCAGTTTTGGAACAGCTGCATAGCAAGCAGAACACATGCATATATGGAACCACAGTGGCCATTACAATGGCATGCAGGTTACATTAATAGCAACAGGCCACCAATGATAGTATTTCAACATGGACCATTAATAGAAACTGATTTCAATATTTATTGAACAATAAGACATATGTCCCAACAGTAGGTTTGGTGTAAACATACCCATTAATTTGTGCATTTAGATTATTGTTGCAGACATGGTGGGGGTGAGAGAAATATGTCAATTAGCAGCTTATATATCCTTGTAGTACTCACATCTGTAAGGGTCATTGCTCTAATCATTAAGGTACAGGTATTATTACAATACCCTATGGCCTTAGTTTGGGCAGTGGTATGTCTGTACACAGTGTATACTTCAACTGTCTTATAGCTAAATTCTACATCTCTTACCTGGTAGACCTGTGGAGGGAATGTTTGTTAACACTACCTAACTGTTTCTACACATATTCCCAGACTCCAAGTTAATATTATTATACATGCAGCTTACTACCACTCCCAGGATTCGAACCATGGCTGTGTCTGCTAAAAATGCAACAATTTAAGTTGCAGCAGAGTGGACAATTTGAATATTGCTGTCTATTCCTTTTGTGCTTTTTAAGTCTCTCTTGGTTGTACAGTCTGACCTTGTAATTACAGCACTTATACAGACATTCCTAGACATATTTTTATGTAGCACAGTGTGACACAGCAGTATTATTCTGATATCAGATGTTACTGAATGCTACATGTCAGGTCATACTATACTAAACACTACCAGTCCAGGATTTAAATCTTTATTGGCAGGCACATTTTTCTTGTCTGACAGACCTGTGGATGGAATGTTTGTTAACACTAGCTGACTGTTTCTACACATATTCCCAGATTACAAGTTAATATTATGCACATACCTCTCAATCTCTTAATGCACACACTCTGGACAAAGCTTGACAACATGGGGGTATAAATAGAGACATATTTTGAATATTGCTCTCATAAACTCGGAGAGATGCTAGAGTGACAGGATTTGTTTTAATATACATTTTCTGAAGGTTTTGAGGTCTGAAAATCAAATGTATGTCATTATTTACCAAACAAACGGACAAAACGGCAGAGCAGACTGTACGAAGATTTAATAACAGTTCCCAAAAACACAATGAACTTCCTTTAAGCGCTTTTCGTTTGTTCTAGATTAACAAACTTCTTCAGAAGTAATTAATTAACTCAGCTACTAACAATTTATACCCATAAAAAGTGCGGGAAAACCTAAACAAATTAATGTTTGTAACAATTAAAAACAATCAAAGATTAAAAGGTACCACATACTTAAATTTGTTTCCAAGAGGTTGTAGGAAAATAAATGTTTGACTTTAACAAAGTAACCACCAGGGGCATACATTTCCATCAGAAATCTATACTTAATTTATAGGTTCATAGGTTCATAGGTTCATACTAGGCTATCTGCCCAAGGGCATTTATAAGCCTAGCCCATAGATATGTGGCTTTCGCCACCCCTTTAGTTTGAATAAAAACTATGCCTATCATTTTTCTGTGCCTCTGTCAAGCAGTGACACTGAAGTAATCCCTGGGGTATATCTGCGATCTCCCATCCATTGGTCAAGATTCCTCTTGAACAAGGCCAGCGAGGTGCTCTGCCTCACATGTACCGGGATTTTGTTCCACAGCATAGGGAGTCTCTGGGTGATGAATCTGTCCCTCCAGCACGTTCTATTTATAACCATGTCAAGGTTTAAGTCTCCGCCCTTGTGGTTCTGAGGGATCTAGATTTTTGAGGTGAAGCATATTCATCAAATCTGGGTTTGACATGGCCTTATATGTCAGGCACAGGTCACCTCTGAGCAAGCGGTATGAGACTGAATAGAGCTGGAGTTCTTTCAGTCGGGCAGCATAAGACATATTTTTGAGACCCTTTATCCTTTTGGTGAGGAACTTTTGGGGCCTTTCAAGCTGCAGCAGGTGTCTGGTCAGATACATTCTGAACTGGGCATTGTACTCAATCATAGGTCTAATGAGTGATGAGTACAGGGTGACGATGACCTCCCTTGATCTAGATGTGAATCCCTTCATGATCAGGTGGGCGATATAGAAGGTTTTCCTAACTACTTTAGCAACATGAGTGTCAAACGAAGGCTACTGTCAACTTGGGTCCCCAGATCCCTGATGACTTTTTCTGTGCTCAGTGGATTGCCACCTATATGGTAGCTAGGGGTAACCTTGTTTTTCCCGAAGGGTATGACTATGCATTTTTTGGCGTTTAACTTCGGGCCATGGCTCTGGCACCAGTTATCCGTTTCTGTGAGGCCCTTCTGGAGGATATCTGTGTCAGATGTGTTTTCGACTATGGCGCCCAGTTTGCAGTCATCTGCAAACTTTGTCAGCCATAACCCTCCTGTGTTTGCTTGTACTTCAGAAAAGTAGATGCCGAACAAGAGTGGACCCAGGACTGAGCCCTGTCCGACACCACTTGTGACAGGCTTTGAGTCTGACATGGCTCCAGCAACTCTGACCCTGTGGGTTCTGTTACTTAGCCAGTTTGCAACCCATCTTGTGATGTATGGGTTTACATTCAAGCTGATGAGTTTTTCGATGATACCTGAGTGGGGTATTGTGTCGAAGGCCTTTGCCAGGTTGAGGTAGGCTGTATGGACTGCCTTTCCCTCATCAATGGCCTTGGTGACTGTCTCGAAAAAGTCAACCAAGTTTAAGAGGCAGGATCTGCCTTTGACAAAGCCAAACTGGGTTGGATCCAAAGTCTGCAAGTTCCCTATGTCTTTATTTATGAGTTCCATTATGATCCTCTCCATGGCTTTGCAGATAAGGCTTGTCAAGCTAATGGGGCGGTAATTTCCAGGGTCTGTGGAGGCACCGCCCTTATGAAGTGGGACCACAGTCGCCGTGCGCCACTCCTTGGGTACGTATCCTGAGGAGAGGCTAAGATTAAACAGCTGTCCTAACTGTGGGTTTAATTCCTTTTGAGTTCATGAACCACACAGCCGGGGACACCATCCGGTCCCATGGATGCTGTGTTTTTTGCCTTAGTGAGGGCAGTTCTCACCTGGGCGTTGGAGATGTTTGGGGGGCTACAATCCTCTGGAATAGATATCTCTCCTTTTGCGGGGAGGGGGGGGAGAAGTTCGCACTGAACCTGTCAGCCAGTATGTTAGCAATGTGTGTAGGTTCAGTAATTTTCACATCATTTTGAACTAATTCTGAGCATATCTGGGAGTTTCCTCCTAGGTTTCTAACATAGCTAAAGAAGGCCTTATGATTGTCTTTAGAGTCCTTGGCGATTTTTCTCTCAAAATTTGCCTTGGATGATTTTATGAGAGCTCTTAGTTTTTTACTTATAATGATCAAAGGTGTCTTACCTTTCAAGGATTTTGCTCTATCTTGTAGTAGCTTCCTCCTTTTGTTGTAGAGCTTGTTTATGGCTGGGGTCCACCAGACTGGACACTTGCCTTTGGTAGAGAGAGTCTTAGTTTTGTTTGGGATTGCCTGATCCATGCAGTCCTGTAGGTGCTGGTAGAAGGCATTTGTAAGTGATTCAGCGGTTTGAGTAATGTTTACCACTGGCTCAGGGGCCTTAAAGGAGACCGCACTAGTTTTTAGAAGTGTGAAATCGGCTTTTGAGAAGTTTTTCACTGTGGTCTTTTTTGTTTCAGGTGGGGGCGAAATGAGGACCTCCATCAAGATTAGTTTATGATCTGATCTCACCAGTGAGGGGTATACTTCCGGTGTTGAACATTTTGATCCCATGTTCGTGATGATGAGATCAAGTATGTTTTCTCCTCTTGTGGGGATGGTGACTAGTTGTTCCATGGCATTTGAGTTTATGAACTCCAGGAATCTTTGGGTTAGAGTGTTCGGGCTTCAGTAGTGTTCCCAGTCTATATTAGGGTAGTTGAAGTCACCTAGTATGATGGTGTTTGGAGATACATTTATCCCCTCCAATGTTTTCAGGAAGGCCATGTGAGGTTCCTGAATTTGAGAGGGTGGCCTGTAACATGCTACAAATTGCAGAGCAGTCTTGCCTATGGTTAATTGCACCTGGATGGTCTCCGATGCATCGTGCGTTGCCACCAACCTTGAGGTGTGGGTGTCCTTTATGAATATGGACACCCCCCTCCTTTCTTGGTGTTGTCCGGATTTTGGGGCCGGAACGCATGATATGAGGTGAAACCTGTTAGTGCTGGGGTGCTCTCAGGAGCCTTGAACCAGGTTTCTGTCACAGCACAGACATCGATGTTCTCCATATTGAGAAGGGCCTCGAGTGCGTGCATCTTGAGAGTGAGACTTCTGGCATTGAGCAGCATCACCCTTAGTTTTTTTCCTTTTTGGTGTTCTAGGGTGGTAGGTTTAGAATTTGAGCCTTGCCTAAAAAAGGCACTATGGGGGTGGCAAGAGCCTTTGCCAATATCCGGAAGCCCAGGGGTGACAGGTGCAAGCCGTCCCTTGTGAAGCAGCGTGGCTTGTCCAGCATGTCATCCCAGGCAGACAGACATTGGATCCCCTTTGAATGACACCAGAATTTAAGCCAATTATTAAAGCTGATCATCTTATCACTGTATTGTGGCATCATTCTAGGTGAAGGTAGGATACTGCTCAAGGTCAGGGTCATACCTGCCTGGGCTACATAATCAGAGAGCTCCTCGATGTCCTTTTCATGTAGTCCAAGGAGGTACGTCTCAGGTCGTTGACACCAGCGTGGACAATGACTGAGTCGTACTTGTACCTGCTGTTGAGAGACCTGAGTGCTTGCGTTATGTGGCGGATTCTAGCGCCCGACAGGCAGCTTACTGTGACCTTCTCCTTACTCAGTCTGGTGAGCGGACGTCAGTGTGTCTGACTATGGAATCACCAATGACAAGTGTGTCTGGCATTTTGTTTGGCCTTAAGGGCTGTGACTGTTTGACACTCTGACTGTGTGGTCTATGTGTTGCATGTGTTGGGTCGTGAGGTGGTAGTTGTTTGGTTGTCTGCTTTGGTGGCCTCTGCTGTTTTGGTAAATTTTTGATCAGAGCCTCCGAGTATGTCTTTGTGTGAGTATGTGTATGATTTGAAGTTGTGATGGTACCATGTGTGACTGGGTATGTATTGTGTGTGGTTACCTTCTCCTCCTTTCTGGTCTTGCCAGTCCTATGTTGAGAGAGCTCAGCCTCCAGTTTGGCCGTATAGTTGCATCTCTCGCATGTATTTGTGTTTTGTGGGAGGAGGAGAGGATTGTCTGTGTACATGAGGCAATTGTAACATTGCCTCAATATTCCCAGGTTCACCAGTTGAGCTGGAGAGGACACTAGCAACTGATCCTCGACATACTAGAAGTAGTAGATAAAGAGACTTTCAAAGGACTCCGGGGAAGTGGGTTTTAGGCTGGTGGGGTACTATCTATAATAAGAGTGCTTTATCAAGGTGCAAGTACTGTAGGAGTAAGTGCTAGGCTTTACAGATAGAGAATAGTCTACTTGGGAATCAAGTAGAGATGAACTTTTCAGTTATAGGATATGCTGGTTAGATCAGCAGTACAGCTCGAGGAAGGTAGTTCTAAGGGAAAATTTGAAGAGTGGAATTTAGATGGCCCGAATAGTTAACCTTGTTTAACCGCCGCTGCTCTTGTGTGCAACAGTGGCAACTCCAGCTAAATCAGCTAACGCGTTTAGCGTGTTTTATAGCAGGGGGCTGAAGGGAGCTAGGAATTGGCCCAAAACGACCAATGGACTACTAGTTTCTGGCTGAAACTTCACCAAATCGGAAAGAAAGGCCGCTCAGTGCCTCCCACTCCCACTGGTAAGCAAAGAAACTTCCCTCCTCCCTAATAAGGCAATGGATCAGTAACAGGAACTATAAACAAAGCCCAGGGATCACCAACTCTGAAACTGGACTACTCTAGTTCAGTAAGGTGGGAAAACAAGAGATTTTTTTGTTTTATTACAGAGATAAGGAAAAAAACAGACAGTAAATGCTATAAATGCTGTAAATCGGCTAGTGCACTTTAGTGTGTAGCCTACAGAAACAATTTGCAACAATTAGTAACTTAAAGTGCAATAAACAGTGTAAAATGCAGAAATCATTTAAAGTAGCAGTAAAACAGGCGAAATGCAGTCGCTAGCTTAATAACAGTGGGAAAGCCACAAAAATACTTATATCTGGTAGAAAGTCACTCTTTTAGCTCTCTGCTGCTTGGATCACTCTGCAGGCCACCACGAGGATCTGTGCTGAGTTGGTACAAGCTGGAAAACGCGTGTTTAGCGTGTTTTATAGCAGGGGGCTGAAAGGAGCTAGGAATTGGCCCAAAACGACCAATGGACTACTAGTTTCTGGCTGAAACTTCACCAATTCGGACAAAAGGCTGCTCAGTGCTTCCCACTCCCACTGGTAAGCAAAGAAACTTCCCTCCTTCCTAATAAGGCAATGGATCAGTAACAGGAACTAAAAACAAAGCCCAGGGATCAGCAACTCTGAAACTGGACTACTCTAGTTCAGTAAGGTGGGAAAACAAGAGATTTTTTTTTTTTTTTTTTTTTTTTTACAGAGACAAAGAAAAAAACAGACAGTAAATGCTATAAATGCTTTTAAGCGGCTAGCACACTTGAGTGTGTTAGCCTACAGGTAAAATTAAGCAACAAATATCTTTTTAAGAGTGCAAAACAGTTAATCAACACAAAAACATTTTAAATAGAATGCAGAGCTGTATAAACAGGCTAAGATGCAGTCGCTAAGCAGTAAATATTCAAAAAGCCAGAAAAAAATACTTAAATCAGTTATAGCAAATACAGTTATAACAAATGCTCTGAAATATACTGTATATTTCCAATAAGTTTGAGAAGGACAGTCAGAACACAAGAAGGTTCAGGCGAAAAAGAAAAAAAAAGTTTTGTTTTACTTTTTGAAAAGGGAAAAAGGAGGAACAGAAGGCCTTATCAAATGTTCTCTCTGTATTAAGAAGAATGAGCTGTTTCTATTGTATAAAAATAAAAAATAGTGGTAAATAAAATCTAACATTATCTTTGCAAGTTTTTAAGTTTTATGATACTGGAAATTGAACAGGCCTCATTTAAGCCAGGGTAATTGAAAGCATTCAACTTAATCTGCCACAGTAATTCAAGTTCTTCCAATTTGAATGAAGCAGGACCACCTCTTATGTCAAGAACCATGTTGTTGATAAATAAGAATTTGAACTTATGTGTGGGGTTATGATGGACATGCTTTGCCAGAGCATTGTCCATCTTATTATGGGAAATGGCATATTGATGTTCATATACCCTATCTCTGAGTCTGCGTTCAGTTTTGCCCTCGTAAAATGCAAAACAATCAGAACATTGGGCCAAATAAACCAAAAATCTAGTATTACAATTAAATCTAGATTTCAACTTATAGGTACTTCCGTTGATTGTAAAAGAATTAGTGCAATCAATGAACCTACAATAGTTGCAGCTCTCACATTTAGACATACCTGTCACTCTAGAGAGTGGATTATTACATCTCTCAAGGAGATCTTTCAAGTTTCTACCCTTTTTAAAAACTACGTGTGGTTTGTGACCTAAAAACTCAAAGACAGTGTGGTTGGATTTAAATAATTCCCAATTTTTGGTGATCACATTGACGATGAGTTTACTTTGAGTATTGAATGAAGTCACAAAACTACGTTGAAGGTCCTGTCGATGGAAGTTAGAGGTGACTGTCTCAGGACCATTGACGTCGAGCTCAATGGCAGAAACATTGACCAAAGTTCTATGGTTCCTACTTAGGATTGGTTTGAACCAATGTCCATTTCTTTTGTGTGTGATCTCTTCAATTAATGTGTCCAGTAATGATTCCGGATAACCCCGATGTAAAAACATCTGCTTCAAGAAGAGACATTCACTAGTGAAGTCTTCATCTAGACTAGAAATCTGTGATGCCCTCACTAGTTGCCCCTTAACAACTGACTTTTTTTGGTGGAATGGGTGGCAACTAGAAAAGTGAAGAAAGGAGTTAGAATAAGTAGCTTTCCTATATATTTGGGCAGTGAAAATGCCACCTATTTCATTTTTAACCAACCGGATATCCAAGTATGGTATAGTGTCAGTGCTAAACGTGTGAGTAAATTGTACAAAACTAGTAGAAGAGTTGAACTTATTGACGATGTTAGTGGCCAGTAGGTCATCTCCATTTATAAGTATAAAAATATCGTCGAGGAACTGAGTGTAATAAACTATACAATCCATCATAGCCTCATCTATAAAGACATGATTCGCCTCCCATTGTGCCATCACTAAGTTTGCGACACTTGCTCCACAAGGGGAGCCCATCGCTAAACCTACTTTTTGAAGAAAGAACTTGTTGTCAAAAATGAAATAGTTATTGGTCAAGATCAAGTCTAATAATTCCATAACTAAAGCAATGTCACTAGTTGGTGCCCCATGTTTTTTCATCAATTCAGCCACCCATTTGACACTTATGTCGTGGGGGATACAAGTATACAAATCCTTTACGTCTATTGTTAAAAAATTATAATCATTGTTGAACTCCAAGTCATTTATTTTGGACAAAAAAGACCAAGAGTCCTTACAAATATGTGACTCCAAGATGACATACTTTTGTAACATGGAGTCAACTACCTTTGCGCAAGCATAGGTAGGAGACCCACGACCATCAATGAGGGGTCTCATAGGAGGATTTGTTACATCTTTGTGAATTTTAGGAATCCCAAATAAAGATGTATACCTGGGAAACAAAGGACACATATAGTTGAATAATCCTTGATCTACTCGTCCTTCAATAAATAAATCGTTCAAGCAGGATTTGATGAGGCTGTATGCCTTGTTCACTTCTGATCTTGAACTAACTATATAAGTGTCACTGTTTAACAGCATTGCCATACGCACTACATAATCTGAATTGTCGAAAATTACCAACCCTCCCCCTTTATCAGGTTTGCATATCCGAATATCTTGAGATTGGATATACCTTAAAAATTCCTTTTCAGCTTCATGTTCATTATTTCTATTAAATGACCTACTACTAGCCATGTTCCTAAAGTCCAACTCACTCACTTGTTCAAAAATTTGAAGTAGGGGGTGAAGAGGGGGATTAAATGTACTAGAAATACGGAAAGGGTTGTTTTCTGTTGTATCAGGAGCGTTCATGAAAAACAAGCCTAAATTAAGTTTCCTCGTAAAAGATTTGAGCTCTACTATAGACTTGGCTATGTCCATGTCATGCCAAGGAACATAAGTGTTACCTTTTGCTAAAAAATCTACTAAGCCTAATGGTATAACACTGTCAGAAAAGTTGTAAACTTTAAAGTCATTGTCCTTATTAAATATAATACTAGGACTTGTGACAAAACATTGACAGTCAATAAGTTGAATAGAGGCACCAGTTGATTCATTCACTTCATTCATATTACAGGTTGAAAATGAGGAACAACTAACAGGTGAAGTTGGGACGTGGACACACAGCTGGTCATCCAAAAGGACAGATTCATAACAATGTTGTAGGTCTTGATTCACCTGGGCGGTTTTGTTATCCTTTGTTGTTTCGGTCGGGCTCCTAAAGAATTGTTCCTGTGAAAATCCTGTTGACCATCATTTTGATTAATTATGTTATTACGTTGATGTTGACTAGCCTGATTAAAGTGTCTATTGTTATAATTATAATTGACATGTGAAGTGTTCATAAGCCTTTCACTTCTACGAACTGCCTCTTGACCAGCTTCGGACGTATTAGATGGACCGGAATTATGATATTCTTCTGGGCAGTCAATGGGCTGCTCAGGAGGACTATGCGTTTGGTCAACCAAATAAGGAGAAGTTGAAACATCTAAATTATTGGTGGATAATAAATCTTTACTAGTTAAATTATTAAGTGAATGACCAAGTTGCCAAATCTGTGCTGCTGGTGGGGGTGGGTACGCCAAACCCTGTCTATAAGAGTTACAATCACGGTCCAGTTTCTTAGTTTTATTTGTACTCAACTTAGACATATGCTGGTTGATGCTTGAGAAAGTCCTACCATAGTCGAACTTGTACCTGTCGAATTGTTTGTCAAGTAAAACTTTGTTGTCAACCTCTTTAACCAAAATCGACACATTGTCAGCCATCAAAGAATAATGCTTGATCATGACTTCAAGCAGTTCAAAGCCCTGCCTGTCAAATAACTCAATCAGTTCTAAATGGAATGGTGAGTCCTTAATTAGACCGGTCGGGTATTGAACCCTTCGAAGGCCCTTAGGTATAGCTTTCTTTCTCAAGCATTCCTTGAAATAAGAAATTTCAAGTTGAGTTTTTTTTATATTTTAATAATAAATTGTCAAGCAGTTTTAAATTAGCCACAATGTCAGAATGCGAACTGTTGTTACCTTCAATTTGATGTGCAGTAGCTGTATTCGGAGTTTGTTCAGACGCAAAATTAAAATTATTGTCCATCCATGCTGATAACGAGCATGGGTTAACATCTAAATCTTTTAAGATATTTGTTGAGCCTTGTTGTTGATCATTGAAGTTCTCCTCAGGTTCACCATTCCGAGTTACAGCTGATAGAAGCAGTAGTTGGTTTGACGAGCGAGTGGATGGTGCCATTGAATCAGCACAATTTGAAAAAGGAACTATGTCCGCTGTTCTCTGAGCCGGTGGTGGTGTGCTCTCATCTAATACTCTTTCGTCGGCAACGACTTCCTACTGATTTAACACTAGAACACTTGCCGGTAGGTTTGAAACATTTTGATGACCAGATGTAGCTTTAATCCTCCGTACTCCTGGGTCAGTGTTAGTAGCAATGTGCGAAGATAGGCAATTGGAGAAAATTGTTTGGTTTTTATCCAATTGGTCTAGTCAGTTACAAATCGACTCAATTTTACTGAGCAGTACAGGTAGCATACTATTTGTAAGTTCTCCTTCGATACTTGCTACCATAGCGGGACCAGAGTCCTGCTTGTTGGTAGCCCTGTTTGAGGCAATTCCATCTTGTGAATACAGTACTTGGGATGCCGTTGAGTCGGACACCATAAAGAACTATTACAAAACACAGGCACTGCAAACTAAGAAATACCAAACAAATGGACAAAACGGCAGAGCAGACTGTACGAAGATTTAATAACAGTTCCCAAAAACACAATGAACTTCCTTTAAGCGCTTTTCGTTTGTTCTAGATTAACAAACTTCTTCAGAAGTAATTAATTAACACAGCTACTAACAATTTATACCCATAAAAAGTGCGGGAAAACCTAAACAAATTAATGTTTGTAACAATTAAAAACAATCAAAGATTAGATGTTTCAACTTCTCCTTATTTGGTTGACCAAACGTATAGTCCTCCTGCGCAGCCCATTGACCGCCCAGAAGAATATCATAATTCCGGTCCATCTAATACGTCCGAAGCTTATCAAGAGGCAGTTCGTAGAAGTGAAAGGCTTATGAACACTTCACGTGTCAATTATAATTATAACAATAGACACTTTAATCAGGCTAGTCAACACCAACGTAATAACATAATTAATCAAAATGATGGTCAACAGGATTTTCGCAGGAACAATTCTTTAGGAGCCCGACCCAAACAACAAAGGATAACAAAACCGCCCAGGTGAATCAAGACCTACAACATTGTTATGAATCTGTCCTTTTGGATGCCCAGCTATGTGTCCACGTCCCGACTTCACCTGTTAGTTGTTCCTCATTTTCAACCTGTAATATGAATGAAGTAAATGAATCAACTGGTGCCTCTATTCAACTTATTGACTGTCAATGTTTTGTCAAAAGTCCTAGTATTATATTTAATAAGGACAATGATTTTAAAGTTTACAACTTTTCTGGCAGTGTTATACCATTAGGCTTAGTAGATTTTTTAGCAAAAGGTAACACTTATGTTCCTTGGCATGACATGGACATAGCCATGTCTATAGTAGAGCTCAAATCTTTTAAGAGGAAACTTAATTTAGGCTTGTTTTTCATGAACGCTCCTGATACAACAGAAAACAACCCTTTCCTTATTTCTAGTACATTTAATCCCCCTCCTCACCCCCTACTTCAAATTTTTGAACAAGTGAGTGAGTTGGACTTTAGGAACATGGCTAGTAGTAGGTCATTTAATAGAAATAATGAACATGAAGCTGAAAAGGAATTTTTAAGGTATATCCAATCTCAAGATATTCGTATATGCAAACCCGATAAAGGGGGAGGGTTGGTAATTTTCGACAATTCAGATTATGTAGTGCGTATGGCAATGCTGTTAAACAGTGACACTTATATAGTTAGTTCAAGATCAGAAGTGAACAAGGCATACAGCCTCATCAAATCCTGCTTGAACGATTTATTTATTGAAGGACGAGTAGATCAAGGATTATTCAACTATATGTGTCCTTTGTTTCCCAGGTATCCATCTTTATTTGGGATTCCTAAAATTCACAAAGATGTAACAAATCCTCCTATGAGACCCCTCATTGATGGTCGTGGGTCTCCTACCTATGCTTGCGCAAAGGTAGTTGACTCCATGTTACAAAAGTATGTCATCTTGGAGTCACATATTTGTAAGGACTCTTGGTCTTTTTTGTCCAAAATAAATGACTTGGAGTTCGACAATGATTATAATTTTTTAACAATAGACGTAAAGGATTTGTACACTTGTATCCCCCACGACATAAGTGTCGAATGGGTGGCTGAATTGATGAAAAAACATGGGGCACCAACTAGTGACATTGCTTTAGTTATGGAATTATTAGACTTGATCTTGACCAATAACTATTTCATTTTTGACAACAAGTTCTTTCTTCAAAAAGTAGGTTTAGCGATGGGCTCCCCTTGTGGAGCAAGTGTCGCAAACTTAGTGATGGCACAATGGGAGGCGAATCATGTCTTTATAGATGAGGCTATAATGGATTGTATAGTTTATTACACTCGGTTCCTCGACGATATTTTTATACTTATAAATGGAGATGACCTACTGGCCACTAACATCGTCAATAAGTTCAACTCTTCTACTAGTTTTTTACAATTTACTCACACGTTTAGCACTGACACTATACCATACTTGGATATCCGGTTGGTTAAAAATGAAATAGGTGGCATTTTCACTGCCCAAATATATATAGGAAAGCTACTTATTCTAACTCCTTTCTTCACTTTTCTAGTTGCCACCCATTAAACCAAAAAAAGTCAGTTGTTAAGGGGCAATTAGTGAGGGCATCACGAATTTCTAGTCTAGATGAAGACTTCACTAGTGAATGTCTCTTCTTGAAGCAGATGTTTTTACATCGGGGTTATCCGGAATCATTACTGGACACATTAATTGAAGAGGTCACACACAAAAGAAATGGAAATTGGTTCAAACCAATCCTAAGTAGGAACCATAGAACTTTGGACAATGTTTCTACCATTGAGCTCAACGTCAATGGTCCTGAGACAGTCACCTCTAACTTCCATCGACAGGACCTTCAACGTAGTTTTGTGACTTCATTCAATACTCAAAGTAAACTCATCGTCAATGTGATCACCAAAAATTGGGAATTATTTAAATCCAACCACACTGTCTTTGAGTTTTTAGGTCACAAACCACACGTAGTTTTTAAAAAGGGTAGAAACTTGAAAAATCTCCTTGAGAGACATAATAATCCACTCTCTAGAGTGACAGGTATGTCTAAATGTGAGAGTTGCAACTATTGTAGGTTCATTGATTGTACTAATTCTTTTACAATCAACGGAAGTACCTATAAGTTGAAATCTAGATTTAATTGTAATACTAGATTTTTGGTTTATTTGGCCCAATGTTCTGATTGTTTTGCATTTTACGTGGGCAAAACTGAACGCAGACTCAGAGATAGGGTATATGAACATCAATATGCCATTTCCCATAATAAGATGGACAATGCTCTGACAATGCATGTCCATCATAACCCCACACATAAATTCAAATTCTTAGTTATCAACAACATGGTTCTTGACATAAGAGGTGGTCCTGCTTCATTCAAATTGGAAGAACTTGAATTACTGTGGCAGATTAAGTTGAATGCTTTCAATTACCCTGGCTTAAATGAGGCCTGTTCAATTTCCAGTATCTTAAAACTTAAAAACTTGCAAAGATAATGTTAGATTTTATTTACCACTATTTTTTATTTTTATACAATAGAAACTACTATGTATAAATTAAGTATAGATTTCTGATGGAAATGTATGCCCCTGGTGATTACTTTGTTAAAGTCAAACATATTTTTTCCTACAACCTCTTGGAAACAAATTTAAGTATGTGGTACCTTTTAATCTTAGATTGTTTTTAATTGTTACAAACATTCATTTGTTTAGGTTTTCCCGCACTTTTTATGGGTATAAATTGTTAGTAGCTGTGTTAATTAATTACTTCTGAAGAAGTTTGTTAATCTAGAACAAACGAAAAGCGCTTAAAGGAAGTTCGTTGTGTTTTTGGGAACTGTTATTAAATCTTCGTACAGTCTGCTCTGCCATTTTTTCCGTTTGTTTGGTATTTCTTAGTTTGCAGTGCCTGTGTTTTTTAGTATGTCATTATTTAGTGACTACAATTCTGAGATTATCCCACTGATTTGCCAGAGGAACAAAGGAACAGGCAGAACATATGCGCCAATTATCTGGACATTCTGAAAAATCTGTACAGTTAAGAGGTATGATTATGCATGCATCTTACTACTACTCCCAAGATTCGAACCATGGCTGTGTCTGCTAAAAATACAACTCTTTAAAGTTTTAGTAGAGGGTGCTACTTGAATATTGCTGTCTAGCTCTTCAGTGTTTTCTAAGTCTCTCTTGGTTGTACAATCTGATCTTCTACTTGCAACAGTCTTATACAGACATTGCTGGGCTTTTAATGTAGCACAGTGTGGGTAACAGTGGTTAACGCAACATTACTATTCAGAGAATGCAACAATAAATGCCATACATTACCAGAGTAAACACAAACAGTACAGGATTTAGAGCTTTATTGCCAGGCAGTTACAGTTTTATTTTAATATGAACTATATGGGACTATTACTGTCATATCGTCTGGTTTATTCAGTACTACCCATACACAGTTTTTATACTGCCAGGTGACTTTCTACTACTTTATATTTATTTGGTATGACTACTACAAGCAGGATTGTTACTCACCAGCCTCACAATGCAGTCTTTGCAGCCTACTAGCATGGGCTTCCTGATTCACAGCCCGCTCAGCTGCAGCTGTAAGAGAAATAAAGAAATATTTAGGCATACCTATCCATCATATACCAGGCTGGACATTAGTAAACAGTTATTAGTATTAGTACTTACACACTGCTGGGACATCAACCCTCTGCCTTGCTTCTTGGACCCACTCATTCAAGAGCTCCCTCTTTCTCCACTTCAAGTTAGCATCATGGTGCCAGACCCACTCACCAGTTGGATGGATACCAGTGGCACTGGTGAGATCACAGGCGAGATGGTCCCAGGCTTTCACTTTATATTGGGAGCCTTGCTACTGGCCCTGCAGCAGTCTCTCATCATGGTTATGTACCAGGAGTCCTACCATGACCGTGGACTCCTGTATGCCCCAGCGCTGTGCACAGAAGTGCATGCCCTCACCAACTCCTGCCATACTGACTACAGTGGGAAGCTGCAACCAGTTATGAGATGTATTCCCACCTGTGGGGTTTAAATATGGCTGATTTTCTGCCCTTTGCCGTGATTGCATGGTTTTGAATTTGCTAAGCTAAGCTAAGCTATGGGCAAACCTGCTTAACTAAGGTTGGCAGTGCTTAAAGGAACAGGTTCAGCACTGCTTACCAATGGGCAAATCCACTTATCTGGGCTACTCATTGCTTAGCAGTCATACTTACACAATGCTTATACCTGGTAAGCAGAGCTGTGCAATGCTTAGCATTGCTTATTGTTTGTTTTATAGACTATCTGCTGTATGGCATTGATTCATCATTCATTACATATTGTAAATTTGTTTAATGTCCCTGACATCCCCCAATGGGCTTTCATTACATTTATTCATGTGTGACTATACTGTATGGGGCACTTGTGTTTATATGAGGGTTTCACAACTTTATTAAACTGACACCTCACATCTGTACCTAATGTAGTACTCCGGTTAACAAATATGTGTTATTTAGTAGCTAATAATAAAAGAAAATGTTTATATACTGTTTTCACATGTAAAATGCAAATTGGTTACAGTGGGGATTGAACCATGAATGGTAGTTTGCAAAGTGTATGTTCTAACCACTACATTAGTGTAATACTGCTTATATTGGATGTCTCTTGCTATTTAACTTCTTGTGCTGTTTAAGCTGGACTAAACATAGCTAAGCAATGGGCACACCCATACAGCTATGCTTAAACTTTATCGCATTTATAAAAAAAAAAAAATAATAATTTTTGTTGTGTTATTTTATCTGTACCCCTCAGAATATATCTGCTAATGCTGAACCTGTTATTTTATCGACTTGCTGCATTGTGGTACAATTGTCCCTTTTGGTTATGTCCACATTCCTTACTCTGACGGGTTGGGAGGTGTGCACTATTGCTTATGCTACCTGTGTTATCCTGACAACTTTTGGCTTGGTAGGGATGATTGTCCCTTATGCCTTTGACCAGATTTGTTTTCCTGACAGGTTGGGGGTGTTATGAGCATTCTCGCTCATTTTAAATTGCCGAAAGGCAATTTTGGAGTGGAGGGGGCATTTGTATTGTGAGAGCTCTGCTCTCAGACACACCCCTTGTGCTCATACATGGAACTGTGTCTGTTTTAGAGCATGGCAGTGCGCCTTTATAAATATGTATGGTGTGCTGCCATGCTGAACAGGAGCAGTCCCTGCCATGCAGGAATAACTTATTCCTGCATGGCTGCTTGCTGAATCCCAGGGATTATCTTAACATTAATAGATATGAACCAGTATTTGTAAAAGTTAAATTGTTTTCTACCATTGTCCCTAGAACTTTAATGATGGTGCCAACTTTTATGATCTGACAATTTATTGTGTCCTTTTCACCACCTCTCATGGCACTACATTTATTGACATTAAAGGTGAAGTCGCTACTACTGCACCAGGTATGTGGGTTTTTTATACTGAATAAAATTAGTATTTTTTACTGTAGAAATTATGTTTTCCAGTTTGCAATAATCATCCTGACTGGTTATTAATAATCCATTTCCTGCTTTTGAGTCTAAGAATTGTTCAAAAAGAAGAAACCTCAACTACAGAGTCCTCCAGATCCACACTAGTAATGCCTGTTGGGATACACTGGCAACACTGTCCTTCAGTTCTAGGTTATTGCTTAACTAGTATTTAACCCACTCTATTATGATTAAATTGAATGTTAATGTCTTTAATTTGTCAGTTATTGTCTTATGTGGAATAATGCCAAATGACTTAGCAAGGTTATCCATTCATCAAGTGTTTCTGTCAATGGTTCAATGACTACCACAAGACCCAAAAGACAAGATGTCCTTTATGAAATCTATGCTTCTCCACATCTTACAGAAGTAGGTCCCCATTATCATACTAGTGGAGCAACATTATGACCTTCTCCATGATTTTACATCTGCGTACTGGTCAAGTTGGGGACTAAAATTGTTTGGTTCTATTGTGAACCTCACCATGTAAACTGGTTCCACTAAAACTTGTCACCATAGATCAGGGATATGTTCACATGCAGATATTCTATTTGAAATGAGACACAGGAGTTAGCAAGGTGTTGCTTGATGCTGTGTAGGAAACCACCAGGTATAATATCTGATCCCATGGAACCAGAATTTGCATTCATCTTGTGGCATCAGATATTATGTCTTACTTCTACTAGTCATTTCAAGTTGTTTTGATTAACTTGGTCAATTATTTAATGTTGAGCAATTTAGTCAGTTAAAGCTTACCTTGTCCATGGACTCTGTCTCTCTTTGATTACATCTGAGCTTCCCACTGGCCTTGGTTGCAGCCTTGTCACTCTGTGTCTGATGAAATAGTTATTTGGTTACCACATCCCATTTCTTCTGGGTGCTTTGAATTAGGTGAAGCCCCCCAGATTATATTCCACCCTTTCTGTAATTACTCATATGCAACCCTTACATTTCTAGCTTCTAGCTACCTCTTTGTATTGTCTTTCTAATTTACCCTGATATGCATTAGCCTTCTGCCCTCATTGTTTACTCTGGGCCTTATCTCGGTGCTGTTATCCACAAAAAGGTGAACCTGTTCCTGATCCTGCTCATTTTCTCTGGGATGAGCTAAATAAAGATCACTGGGCTTAGTACCCACTCTTGCAACTCACAAATATACACCCCCTCTAGCTGCTTCTCTTGACAAGGTTTACTTTGCTGTAACACTCTATGTTATTTTGTCTAGTGATCTCTCTACTGAAATAATCATTCCCATTTTTATGTTACCCCCATGTGTTTGCTCAGTTATCTTTTGTTGGGGATTAAACTGAACACCTTACTGACTTCCAGGTGGACTTTACTTACATGTTAGACCCATGTTTTTCCATAACCTACCTGTGACCTAGTTCAAGGTGGAAGGACAGACCTCCTGTGCATAAACATATACAGACTTGTGGGACTGGAGGAGTCTAAAAATACCATTGGCCTTTCTCTGAATAACATTTTTTTTCTGTTATTTTCCTTGACAGTGAGGTTACACTAGCGGAAGTAAAGTTTCTGGGGTTAGTCCTGACACTTCCTTGCATGGACAGACATCATTATTTCTATCCTTGGATATCTCCTTATGGGCAAGCACTGTATGAAACATATATGAGAGTCATTTGGCCATTACTCTGGCATGATTCGTTTTGATTTTAGATGTTAGCTCATCTGGATCTGGGGACCTGTCTTCTTCAACCCATATAGTTCTAATTCTATCCCCTAGACATTTAGTGGCTCATTTGTCCATCATTCTGCACCTCCCCTCCCCATATCAGATCAGTAATCTTCCCTTTGGATCCTGTGAGAAAACTGAGACAAAGATATTGATCATCATGTCTGCTCTGTTCCATCATTTATCAGCTTCTCCAGACTTGTTTGACTCATTCTTCATTAAATGATTAATGATTGGAAGTAAAATCAATTTTATGATAAAATGATAAAGCAACCTAGTACTTTGGATGAAATAGTCTTCACAGAAAAAATGCAGACAAGCATAAAAAAGACTTTAACCATACCACTTTTAGCTCTCTCCATGATATGTGAGTGTCTCCACATGCATGCTGCTTGACTGTTAATATCACAGGCTTGGAACTTTCAGTCCCATGTCTCTTGATCCTATGGCTACTATGAATACTGTGCCATAGAAAAACACCTTTAGTATATTAGGCCTCATCAGCTCTGTTATGGTTTCCATTCATTCCAGTAATATTATGAAGTATTTTATGCTTCATCTCCACTACATAAAAACTCAGTCTTATTTTATATATTTTTTGGTCTTGCCAATGTAGCTTTTTGCAGGAGAAAAATGTTGCACATATAGCTGCATTTGTATGACAGCTGTATGAGTTATCAGCACTGAAAGCACTGTTGATTGCATGTATTGCTCCCATTTTGATTTTTCCACATATAATCCAATGACCAACAGAAGAAAAAATATTAAAAAGGAGAGACAACATGGCTGACGAAGATTAAGCAGCATTTCCTTACTACTCCATTCATCACATTATTCATCTAAAATGGCATTTTGTCAAGATAACTTCATGAAAGCACTAATATTTGATTATTTCCATTTCCAGACATCAATGGGGGTATTAATATTAGAGTTGTAGCTCTACTGTAGCCTGTAAAAAAGTTTTAAAGCTGCTGTCTTGCTTCCCCAAGTATTCATTGTAGCCAGTGACCTGAGACTGTTGGTGTTTCCAGTCTATTTGTTTAAAATGCAAGAAGAAAATGACTCATTTGACTTAGATCACTAAAATCAAATTCTCTGGTATAAGTATTCCAGAAAAACTCAGGACATTTAAACAGAAGAAATGTATCTGTGCTAGCACTAAATTAAGTTTGCAACTAAGGCTATAAAGACTACTCTGCCACAAATGCTTCAAGCTACTAAAAGTCTTTTTGAGTAATTATATACTGTAAGTACTTCATTATCAGAAGCTATACAAAGGATGGATGTTTTGAAGTACAGAACCCAGGATACAAAAGGTAGGATTTCTTAACATGGAGATGAGGACAAACCAGTGTGTATAGATGAATGCAATGTAAATTACAAAAAAAAAAACAAAAAAAAACTTAAATACTGTGGAACTTGGAGCCTCCCAGCAGAAGAAACTCTGCTCTTGTTTAAGGTCTTCTTGAAAATTATGAACAAATAAAATAAATGAGTAGTTTCTGGGATTGTACTACAGCTAATAGCAGATTTAGTACATTCATATTACCTTGTGAGCTTCACAAAATTCACAGTTACAAGGCTAATCTATTTATACTATTAAATTGTCACAGTGTAATTGCAATCCTTACATCTGTCAGCCTCTCAGAGAAAAAAAAATATTACTTGGAATGGCCATGAAGTGGCATTCCTACAGGTCATTCCACAAGCATTTAATCTTTAATTTCAGAAACTAGCTCTGTTTTGTTCTTGTCTCTTCCAAATTAATATTACATTTTAAATGTCTTGTCAGCCACATTTCATTTTTCTTTAAAGGTTAATAAATATCAGGCTACCATTCATTGCATCGACTGCTCAGAATGCTGAACACGTGCTACCAGCATGTTTAGTCTAACTCTCAGAATTTTGACAAATATTAGTTTATTGTCCAAGATTGCAGTACAATGGAGAATAGGTTTTAGCCCTTTCCACACTGTAGTGCAACTTTGAGGTTTGTATATATAATTAATATGGGTGTGAGAGTGCAGGGAGACTTGCACCCACCCATAAATATTGCTAAAAGGTTTATTTTGTGTTTCAACCTTTTGGGGGTCAGTCTTTTAGGTGTAAATCATTTGTTTGATCTGGGCAGTGATAGGGATCCCAATATCAGATATCTTCAGCGCCAAAACCTCAGCAAATACTTGAAAATGTGTTTAACTTCAAACTACGTCCAACTATGTGTTATTTCCCCTGCTTGTTAGATAAAGTAACTGGCACAGGCTATGCTAATAAATTATCTGTAGATATTTTTTTAGTCACTAAGGAAGCATACGTATTAAATATGTCAAAAACCCTCTAAATTAAATGCTTTTTCTGACAATTGATTGTCTAATAGTAAAATTAATTATCACTGAATAAAAGTGAAACACAGCTTGTAGTTTATTCCAGCTCACCTAGATGTTCTTTGTGACAAGTTAACATTGCATCATTCTGTTTATAAAATGCAGTTAATTGATACTTTCTGATATTTTTTAACTTGTTGAAAGTTGTGAAGTTAATGTAGCTGAACATTATAGCTGCTGATTTATAATGTTAGATTGACTGTTTTGCTGCATTCTGAATTATATGTGATGCTGTAATCACTTATGATATAACAGGTGCAGCCCCAGTAATTATAATTTAGCTTTTTGCTTTTATCTTCTGCAAGATTGTTGATAATTGTCTGTTGTATGTAAAGTAGCTTTTTGCAAGGGATTATGGCCACATGTTGATTCAAAATAACTATTCTAAGCAGACAAATTCTGTAATAGAATTCCTGTTTTTTATTTCATTTAGAAACTCATAATGTATTCAGCTGTGTCCTGCAGTGTGAGAGGGCAAGTCTACAGCATATGCATCAGCAATACCCAAGTAACTATTTTTTTGCCATGAGATAGATTAGGAAATGTGTAGATTGTGACACAGCATCTTAGTTTGTGCAAGAATGGGCAGTGCTTTCGTAATTGACATCCTGATGCAGCTGGTCTATTACTCATGGTGACTCCACTTCAAAGTTTAATCCTTTGCTTACCAAAGGATCATAGGATCATAGGAGGTTACTAGGCTAATGGCCCTGGAGCCCTTACAAGCCTAGTCAATTTTTAACATGTTTCCCTCTTGTATCAATGTTATATGCAGACCTAACTCAACATCTGCTGCCCATGTCCAGAAGGGACACAGATGAGACCCCTGGGGTGAATTTACAGTTTCGGTTTATCATTCAATCATCCAGATTATGCTTAAAAAGGGTCAATGATGGGCTCTACTTCACTTGGATTGGCAACTTATTCCAGAGTAGGGGAAGCTTTTGGCAGATGAATCTGTCTCTCTAGCAAGTCCTGCTGATGTCGGATCTCAGGTTAAGATTACTAGACTGAATGCACAGAGTGCCATTAAACTTCCTAATGTGCAGCATTTACATCAGGGCAAAATATGAGGTTACCTTTAAGCAAAGCAAAGATCTCCACTGAGTCATCTGTAAGACACAGAGTATAGTGACAGGGATTTTAGTCTCTCAACATAGGGCATGCATTGTATGCCATGAATTTTCTTTGTAAGGTACTTCTGTGGTTTCTCCAATAGCTTTAGGTGCCTGGTGAGGTACATACCAAAGTGGGCACTGTACTCTATTATTGGTCTGAAATAGGAATAGTACAGGGGGGTTATTACCTTCTTTTTCCTAGAGACAATAAGATGGGCAACAGAGAAGGCTCTCCTTACCACTGAAGAAACATGGTGGTCTGAGGAGAGATTGCTGTCAACCTGTGTACCCAGATCTCTCACCACGGATTGAGTACTTAAGGTGTTATTATTAATGTGGCAATCTGCAAGGACATCTGCCTTCTGAAAGGAGATGATAATAGATTTTTTTGCATTTAATTTGAGTCCATGACTTTGGCACCAGTCATTGGTTTGAGTAAGACCCTCCTGTAGGGTTTTCAACGTCTCTTGGGGATTCTATGACTGCACCCAACTTTCAGTCATCTGCAATCTTTGTCAGTCACAAGCCTTTTGTTTTGGCCTGTACTTCTGAAAGTATTTTCCAAACAATAGGAGCCCTAGCACCGAGCCCTGTGGAACTCCACTGGTTACTGGTCTGTTGCTGGATGTAGAGTTCCCTATTTTTACTGCGTGTCTTCTATCTGTGAGCCAGTTTGCAACCCACCTAATGATGTCCTGGTTTACATTCAGTTGGGTAAGTCTATCTATGATTCCTAAGAGGGGGATGGTGTCAAAGGCCTTTGCTAAGTCCACATGGGCCATATGCATAGTTTTGTCCTCATCCAGCACTTTGATGACTGTCTTGAAGATGTCCATCAAGTTCAAAAGGCACAATCACCCTTTGACAAAGCCAAATTGGGATGGGTCTAATGCCTGGAGGTCACCTATATCTTTGTTGGTAAGTCCATGATGATTCTCTCCATGGCCTTACAGATGTGGCTGGGCAGAATTATGGGTCTATAGTTACTGGGGTCAGTGGATGGACCACTCTTATGAAGGGGAATGACAGTAGCAGTTTTCCAATCTGCAGTGACATACCCAGTGCTTAGGCTATGGATGAAGAGGGTACAGCCAGGGATTTTATCTGGTCCCATAGAAGCTGTATATTTGGCTTTAGAAAGGACATTAAGGACCTGTTCCTTAGAGATTACTGGCCAAACATGTAGAAGTTATGTCTTGTGGTGTGTGAGGTGGGGACAAGTGGGAGAAGTTCTCACTGAACCTATCTGCTAACAGGTTTGCAATATTCACTGGTTCAGTATATGTTGTGCTATTTACAACAAGTACCACACAAATCTGGGATTTTCCTTTGAGGTTTCTGACATAGACAAAGATTGCCTTATGGTTGTCCTTAGCTAGGGTGGCCAATTTGGATTCATAGTTAGCTTTAGATTGCTTTTCTAGGTGTCATATTTGCTTATTTAAGCAAAGGAGGGAGTTCTTTGAATTAAGGGATCACCTCTTACTGCTTTTAGCCAACAGTTTCTTTCTCCTATTATATAACCTGTTTATGGCAGATGTCCACCATGTAGGTTTGTTCCTTCTAGAAGAGTTTACTTTGATCGAGTCCAGTACGGCTGAGTTGATGCAATTGTGTAGATGTTTATACAAGGCTTTGGTGCATATCCCAGCATAGGTATCCTTGCCATCAGTAGGGGCTTGAGCTATGAAGCTACTAATGCTGTCTCTTAGAAGGTTGTAGCTAGCTTTGGAGAAGTGTTTTAGCCTAGTTTCAGCAGAGGTTGAGTCAGATGCGATTGTTATGTCTAATGTGACTGACCTCTGATCAGATATCACTGGGGGGACTGTACACTTGAGGTGGTAATCACCCATGTTTGGAAGCACCATGTCTAGAATGTTTGAACCCCTTGTGGGATTGTCAACTAATTGGTCCAGGGCTTTTGAGTTAACAAAGTTAAAAATATTTCTGGGCTAGTGGGTTGGTACAGGTATAGTTTGTCCAATTTATGGATGGGTAGTTGAAGTCCCTCAAAACCAGTGTACTTGGTTGTATATAGGATGACTCCAGTAGGTCTAGATATGCATTGTGTGTGTCTTGGTTCATGAAGGGGGGGGGGGTCCTATAACTGGCAATAACTTGGAGAGGGGTCTTGATTATGGCAAGTTGTACCTGGACAAGTTCAAGGAATTTGTTCAGTTTAACAAATCTGAAGGTGTATTTATCTTTGATGAAAACTGATACTCCTCCTCCTTTAGTTTTCCCACTCTTGTTTGATATTTTAAATGAGTGGAAGGCATACCCAATGACCACCCAGACCATGCCTCTTAGCTGTGCAGAATTTTGCAGGATGTCCCTGATTCCAAAAACTGTCTCAGTTTTTGATTCTTTGGTAAATCACCAAGTCAATAATGCTGAACATGAGAGTTGTATATTTCTTATTGCTTGCAAGCTATATGCTGATGCAAGAAAAATTGGTTTCAGCAATTGTTACAGTCCTTTGTTTTTCCCCATATCACTCAACTTCTTCACTTATAAATTCTGCACAAAGCCAAATACGATGAGGGCTAAGTCCAACAAAATAAATTAAGATTTTTAAGCATCACTCTAATTTACTTATGACTGGAACACAATAGTATGTTTTATATGAACTTGCACTTTGTGAACAATAATAAACATGAACTACATTCCTCAGCAATTTACCATGAAGCCAAAATATATTTGCAGGGACAGAGTGAAAACATAAAGCAAAGCTAAGGTAATTTCAGAGGCATGCCTTTTTCTATCCTTTCCTCTAATTCACTTTAGAAGTTAACAGAACAGCAGGTTTTACTCCAACATGTACTTTTTGAACAATAAAAAGAATGAAACTCTAACATCCAGCATTATTGGCTGATTGCAATTTGCACAGATTTAGCAGAATATTCAAAACTCTTAGGAAGGACAGGACTAAAATGAATCAAAACAAAGGATGATTGAGAGGTATGCCTTCTCATTCTGTCACCATGAAGTGAATACTCTGAATAAAGCAACCTTTAAGTAGGTAGCAATTTTTTTCAGTTCTTGGCCCATGTCACACCAGGGACAGCATTTACGGTTTGTCCTAATCTACACAATCACCACTAGATCATGGTCTCCTGCCTGTTAACATAATGAATATGCATGCAACTATCATGTGGGTGACATGCCCTGGTTGTCATCTTTACAAAGCAATTGACATATGAATTTGCTTTATATTCTATATGGACAAGGTTCTACAAATCTTAAATAAGAAAATTAGAATGCAGGAGAGAAATCATTATGAACTTGTGTCATTATTATATGTACTGACTAGTTAGTTAGTTAAACTATACAGTGGATAATGTATATTCAGAACTTTATTTGCAGCTTCATTGGAACTGTTATATTGTGTAAACTGTAAATGGTGTTACACCCAGATAACATGACTAGGTAAATCTGTGCTGGGATTAGAGGAAACAGCTTTTAATAAGCAAGGAATAAACTTACTGTATGTTTGCTTCCAAGGGTCATCTTGTTTGCTTCCTCATCACATATTAGATACATAGGTACTTATTAAGTTGTTGATTTGTGAGAATCTTACGATGTCCAGCCGTACATTCCTGTAGTAGTTTTTAGAGTTTATATTTTGTGTACAAAGAACACTTATTCTTAGTGCTCCATTATGTTTCTCTTCATATAGTCCAGAGAGGTATGGTTCATAGGTTCACAGGCTCATATTCATAGGTGTTTACTAGGCTAACAAGCACAGGGGCCTTTTTAAGCCTAGCCATTCATTCCAAATCTCAGACAAGTTCTGATACCTTTGCTAAGTGTAAGCACGGGCCTAGGAGAAGAACCATTTAAAGGTTACCTGTGTCCACTCGAGACATAGCTGTCAAACCAGGGATGAATTTCTGGTTTCCCATCCAATTGTCCAGGTTGCAGTTGAATTGAGTTAGGGAGGAACTCTGCTTCACATGGATGGGGAGCCTGTTCCATAGACAGGGTGGTCTCTGGAATGCATACCTATATCTCTAACAGGTCCTATTTATATCACAGGCAAGGTTTAAGTCTTTAGAATGGGTTACTCTGGTGCTGCTTGTTTTTGTGGATATGCAGGAGGTCCATTAGAGTGGGGTCTGCCAATGCCCAGTATGCCAGGCATAGATCTTCCCTCAAAAGACTGTAGGAGACAGAATACAGGGATAGGGCCTTGAAATAGTCTGCATAGGACATTTTACTTACGTCCTGTATTCTTTTAATGAGGAATCTCTGTGGATGCTCTAATTGCTGTATATGCCTGGTTAGGTACATACTGAAGAGGGCATTGTACTCAATGATAGATCTGGTTTAGGTAGGTTATTCATATATAGATATATAGAAATACTGATACAGATATCGATATACAGTCATAGGTTTATACTACAAGCCTAGCCATGCAACTCAACCCAGTTTTATCCCTGAGTTCCTTAGACATCTATATGATAGGTATATTATTTTGTCCCTGAGTTCCATAGACACCTGTATTATAGGTATCTTAGTAAAGAGGTAGCTATGGATTATGTGGGGGGGGATGTTAGTTGGGGATTAATTTAATTACTGTCAACCTTTGTCCATCAGAAACATGGCGGCCAGACTGGGGTGAATTTACAATTTCTCATTTAATGATCAAGGTTTTTTTTGGATAGAGTCAGGGATAAACTCTGCTTCATGTAGATAGGTAGCTTATTCCATAATTCAAGGATCCTTTGAGACACATATCAATCCCTCCAGCATGTTCTATTTGTGACACAGGCAAAGTTCAGGTCCTTGGATCTGATGTTTCTGGTGCTTGTTGTTTTGAAGATGTGCAAGAGATTCATCAAAGCTGAATCTGAAGATGCCTTATATGCTAGGCATAGATCACCTTTCAATAACCTGTAAGAGACTGAGTACAGTGATATGGCCTTAAGCAGTCTGTGTAGGAGGTGGTATTCATACCCCAGAATCTCCCGGTAAAGAATCTTTGAAGACATTCCAACTGTTGCAACTGCTTGGTTAGGTACATGCCAAAAAGGGCATTGTACTCAATGATGGGTCTGATGAGGGTTAAGTAGAGTGGTACTATACTTTCCTTTGTAGTGGATGCCATATCCTTGCTTATAAGTTAGAGGACATACAATGACTTTCTTACTATCCTGACTGTCTTATATCTTAGGTTTTACTAACTACCAGGTCAACTTTTAGGGATGTTTTATTGATGCAGTGATTATCTTGGGTGGATGATTTCCCATAGGGCATTATAATGTATTTATTCATGTTAAATTTTAATCCACGGCTTTGGTACCAGTTATTTCTTTGTGTTAGGCCCATTTGTAGGATGGTGCTCTCATGGGGTGGGATCTATGAGAGCTTCCAATTTACAGTCATCTGTGAACTTGGTGAGCCAGAGGCCTTTCACATCAACCTTTACTTCTGAGAAGAAGATGACAAATGGGAACAGGCCGAACATGGAGCCCTGGAGTACTCTACTGGTGACCAGTCTCCTGGTGGAGGTGGTCTCACCAATCCTAACTTTTTACATCCTATCTATGAGCCAGCAATCAAGCCAGTTATGCCTAGTTCTTAGAGTTTGTCAACAATACCTGAGCGGGTTATTGTAGTAAACACCTTGACCAGGTCAATGTAGACAGTATGCACTGTTTTCTCCTCATCCATAGTTTTAGTGACCTTCTTGAAGAGCCTACCAGGTTGAGTAGGCAAGACCATCCCTTAATAAAGCCAAACTGGGACGGGTGCAGTGTCTATAGGTTGCCAATGTCCTTGTTGATCATTTCAATGATAATTCATTCCCTGGCTTTGCATATCAGATGTGACAGACTGATGGGTCTATAGTTTCCAGGGTCAGTTGATGGTCTGCCCTTATGCAGAGGGATGACTGCTGTGGCCCTTCATTCACCTGACACACAACCTGTTTTGAAGCTGTAGATGAAGTGGTCCTGCTAGGTCATATTTTAGATTTTTTAGGAGGCAAGAGGGGGATATTGTTGGGGCCCATTGAAGCAGTATTTTGGCCTTATTGAGCATCACCAAGACAAGCTTCTTGTTGATAGTTGGGAAATTATGCTAGAAGGGATTTCTCAGGGGTTAGTGGGGGGGGGGGTGAAGGTTTTATCAGCCAGTAGATTTGCTATGTCACCTGATCAGTGACAGCATTTGAAGGTCTATGTTTGGTCCGAGCTGGTCTAAGTTGTGTGTGTTTTGTTTAGTGTGTTGTTGTGTAGTATTAACAACCTAATTGCTATTTGCCATGGCTTCTCATGAGGGATTTGCATCCAGTAACATATTAAAGTTACTGGAGTTGCAGTTATCAAGGCACAGTCCATATAGTTACAAAAAGAAGGCATTTATATTTTTGAATAAATAGAACTGATATGTGACTATGTGAATCAAACATTTTCCTTTCACTTGATAAAACTTATAAATACAAATTGATATTTTTTCCTTCTACTTCCTTCACTATACTTATCAACAAATACTAAATTCTAGTTTTTACAGATATTTAGCAGACCTGCTTGTTAACTTTGTTTGGACAACTCACTAAGATTTATTTCTGTGTTAAGTAAAGGACAGTGTTGGGCTTAGAATATGTCAAGTAATTCTTTATTTTAATTAAGAATTTGTATCTAATGTCACCTGATTTTTCTAATATAAACAAACCATTACCAAGCTAATTTCATCTGATTTTTCTAATATAAACAAACCATTACCGACCTAATTAAATAAGCCACAAATATTACTTATTTTCAACTTAGCAAAAATGTTCATTTACTTTAATTTACCAAATGTCTACTATTAGCTATATGAATAGTCAACAATGACAATTTTGTTTCAAATTGAATAAGCATGTAACTTAGTTAAAAAATAACAAACTAAATGAGAAAATAAATTATTTGCTCTTGTTTCACATGACATTAATGGGTACTCTCTTATATATTGCTTGACTATCTAAGCAATAACCTGACATACTTTTAATGTAGTTATTGGTTAACTATCTAAGCAATAACCTGACATATTTTTAATATAGTTATTGGTTGTCATCTAAATATAGCAACGTTTTATATTCTTCAAACATGCTCTACTTTAATTAAGCGTGATTATTGAGTCAGTTTGTGTCTTTTGGCTTTTCCTGGTTAGGGGTCGCCACAGCAGAACTCCGGTCCGCTAATGATTGGCAGTAGAGTTTTACATGCTGGCTTGCTGGGCCTAATACTATTAAGGTTTAACAGCAATATATATACTGGTGGGACATAATCAATCATAGTCTCACCCATTCTTTATTTAGTTTTTTGTTAGTCTGAACTAAAATACTACATGTATCATGTTTTTCCTTATTTTAGGAACCTGCTATGTGTGATATTATTAATTTTCTTGACAATATTGTTAGATAATTAATAAGATTGCTAAACAAGGACTGAAAAAAAATCTTCAGCTTACTGTAATTTCAAATTACAATACTTTTATTGTATAATATTACTAGATATTAATTATCAATTTATATTAAGTACCATAATAAAGTTCCTAAGGTAGTGACTGCTATACTTCTCATAAATGTTTAGAATGTTTTCTTTTGTATATCATGGTAAATTAAAGAAATGTTTCTGGTTGATACTTTATTAATCTCTGCTCCTACTTTTATTATTATCTCTACATGTGTTTCGTAAGATGGGGTAAGGCCTAGGGAGGGATGGGGGAAGGTCCTTCCCATTTAGCAGGAACATCAAAAGTGCTTTTTCCATTTACAGTGACGATCTTTTAAAGACAAAAACAACTGACTCTAATGTTGATACTCACTAAATATATTTGTATGTAGTCTGGTTAGATAATAGACTCGACAAACATATTGCAATCCAAGGAGCACAAAGAAGGAAGCAGCTGGAATAAATGTTCCACCAGTAAAACAAAAAGTCATATGAATCCACAAAAATACTGGGTAGAGCAACCAATGAATAAAAATCTCAGTATGTGAATCAATAATCCAAATGAAATGAGTTCAGTACATATAAAATCCCAGTTAAGGCTTTATCTGTAGTAGATAAGCGCTTTCATGACAAACAATGTCACTTCTTCAGACCATATAAAAGCATATGATAGACATCACCATTTTTAAAAAAACATTAATCCAATCAAAATTTAAGATCAATTAGGCGAGAAAAATCAGTCAAATGAGTAACTAATTAACTCATCACTTAAGTAAGCATAAAAACTTTTTTTATGCTTACTTAAGTGATGAGCTGTCTTCTATTACACAATGACAACTCAATAGATTAACGCATTGAAGGCTTGTAACACAAGCTAAATTTAATTTGTGCAATACAAATTTTATGGCATGAAAATAAAATGTCAGCCTCATATTCTGAGTTTGTAAAAACTTCCTCAAAACTCACAGCAAATCTAATTATTGTTCAAAACCTGTTTACAAATATTTCTGAAATATCTAACAAAAATATTTTCTTAAACATAATGAATATATTCATGTGATTTTCTTTACCTTGTATAATAGTATATTTAATATTAATCATTTCACTGACAATGAGGTAAATATGAGCTGATATCTCCAATAAATTTGCATTCCACAAATTAACAGAGTGCACGCAGAAGATGAAGTATTGGCAAACCTCTTTTCATTGGAAATGTTTAGTTTTCAGACTACCAATTAAAAAAGCCCCAGATCCAGGCAGTTTTCCCTCTGAATTTTTTAGGAAAGCTTTTCATATATCATATCTGCGATTCTGAATATGAATTAGCATTAGATCTCATGGTTTGTCTGAGAGTTTTGATCTCAAAAAACAAGTTTCAGTCTTATAGAACCTACACATTGCAGACTTGTTGTTTTCATAAATTTAGATATAAATCTTTATGCTACAATTCTAGCTATCATTTGAAAAATATACTACAAACTATCCTTTCATGTTATGACTCTTTCTTGCAGTGTCAGCAAACTAAGGCTATATCTACAATATTTGAAACTTTACAGCTACATAAAAAAGCCAAGAATTGCAAAGAGCTCTGCTTCTTTTTACCACTATGTCTACATTTAGTTTCCCATAAGAATTTATGAATCATATTAAAACATTATAGAAACAACTCAAGCCAACTTTACATTAATGATTGTTTACTAAACCAATATGTGTTAATAATGAATCAGGAAAAGGTGAATGGGAATTGCTCAGAGTTAGGATTTAGGAAGGGAGAGGGATATTAAGTTTAAGGAGTGGTCAGGAATTATTTTTAAGGTTAGATTCATGGTTCTAGTAAGGATAGCTAGCTTAGTGATCATACACAGGAATCGCAGTAGTGGGAGGTAGGGCAAAGCCAATATGAGTGAGTTAGTAGCAGCAGGAAAGCTGCGTTGGTACAGCGGTAGCGATGTTACCTCACAACAAGAGGTTCTCCCATTCGATTCTCGGCTTGGCTTGGGAGTGCCTTCTGTGTAGAGTCTGCATGTCCTCCCCGCAGTTGGGTAGCATTTGAAAGACATGCGTGCATAAATGGGCGTGCCTTCGTTGAAGCTTGGGCGTCGAGCTGGCACTTTGGCGTTTCATAAAAATCTACTGCCAATCATTAGCAGACCGGAGTTCTGCTGTGGTGACCCCTTATCGGGAAAAAGCCGAAAGACAAACAAACAAACAAGTAGCAGCAGGGAAGTGAAAGGTATGCTAATGGTATACGAACACTTGTAATAGACCTGGCACATTTTCTACATATCACTTTGCAATGATTAACATTATATGGTTAGCAAAGAATGCCATTTTGCTTCATGTGTCCTTATTAGGAAACTTAAATACTGTGTAAGGTTTAGTATTCTTTGTGGACATCCTTATAGGATGCACAAAATAACAAATATTTGGAAGGCTTTGATAAAACATATTCATTGGAAAAAAAACTTTAATATACACAAGTCAAGATGATCCATAAGGCATATTTTACCATATCAAAGTATACCTCTAATTTTCCCACTATGTTTAATGGTTATCATGCCAGTTTCATAGTTGTATTTCAATATTTTGGAAATGTTCTACAGTGACAAAGTAGGCTCTGCTTCAAAACAAATCTTAGAAAGCAGGTATATTAAAAGCTGATGCTGTGAAAATTTGCAATCCTGTACATTATGCCTTTCAGCTAGAATAATGATAAATTAATGACTTTATATATATTTTTATACTGGTAAATTTTTCCGTCATATCCAGCTGGATGACATGTGAAAACATGTCTTTGGATGGGATTATTAAAATAGCTATGAAATGCATAAGTGCCTAAGTGCCTATAAATTGTTTCCAGGATTTAAAACATAATCCTATGAGTACTTAAAAAATTGAGTGAGAATGCCTCTGGTTATCACGATGATAATTCTTCTAAATACTTTTAGCATTTCTCTTTCAATTTCCAAAAAATATTCTTATTTTACAAGCAAATTCTGAAATAATACACATTTTTAAAGACTTGTATTGGGATTCAATAAATTCCATGTAGGCTACAGAGTTTACAAGTCTGTGTGGTGATGTGTGGTGAACAGCAGTGCTCATTGCATATTCATGATGCTCACCAAGCTTAAATATAAGTGAGGTTTTGTGGCTGGCCAGAGTGTAAACCAAGTAAGCAAACTTGGATAGCACTTCTGTTTAAATCAGAGCACTGAAGGTATGCAGTTTTGTGCAGAATGCTACAATGATCACCAAGGCCTCACAGACAGGTCTCAATCTCTTAATGCACGACATCTGGACAAAGGCCAACATAATGGGGGGACAATGATCCAGAAATAGGGACATATTCTATATGTTTTCCCTATAAAAATGTTCACGAATAATCAGGGATTTGTGTTAAGATACACGTTCTGAAGGATTTGAAGTCTGAAACTCAAATGTATGTAATTATTGAGTCACATCAATCTTGAGATCATCCCAGTGATATAGCAGAAAGGCACAAATTTAATAAGGAACACAGCTGGACATTCTATGAAAATCTGAACAGTTGAGAGGTATGAATGTTAAGTATATGGTCCAAACACAGTACAGGACAGTGTATCTATAGTGCAGAGAATTGTAAAATCCCATTCCTAGCATTCTGTACTGAAGCTGTGTAAATGATCTGAAAGGGTACATGGACTGCCATGTAAAAATAAACACTTTATGGAAGTGTGTGTATTGAGAAGGGACACACAGATGAATTATAGGAATGAACACAGGGGAAGAGGACAGGTGAAACAACCTAATGTAAAGCAGATGAGGGCATGTCACTGCAAGACAGTTGTAGCAGCAATACCAGTCACTTATCAATATGGTACAGTAAGGACTGCATAGTAAAAATGTGTATTATGCGACTGCCACACAAGGTGACATGACAATGAAGAGGATATCTGTGTGAGATAATCATCCTTACATGAATAATGCAGATGACATCTATCAGGGATATGACATACAGTTAGGATAGGGTGCATATTGTGAAGCTAGACAAACTGATTTGCCTGAATATAAGTGTAATCCTATCAGAGGTCTCCAGCAAGTGGGACACAGGTAAAGGCTCATGGACAACATTAAAAGAAGCAACTACAATCATGGACAATCTCAGAATAATACCACCAGTAATCCCATGGCTCTGATATAACATATGTGATTTAGAGTGATCAGAGATAATTCTGCACAAATACACTTTGTCAACTATTATGATATGTCCACACTCTTTGAGGATAATCACTCACACTGTCCTGGCACTGTAACACCTGTTGGAGGTGTTAGGAGGGTCACTGCTCTACCTGTATGTGACATTATGATCAATGCAGGTTAGTTAACTGCTGTGCATGGCATATATATATATATATATATATATATATATATATATATATATATATATATATATATATATATATATATATATATATGGGTCTACTTCTAAACACCGACACTGATTCCCGACACAAAACTCACCGGCCAAATAACCGACAACACACAAACCCGACACAAACCCGACAACGCAAAACACGAACACCAAATCACCGACACACGGAACGTAAACAACACGCGACACTACATACCATACACACTAGCCCTGACTCAAACCCTAACCCTAAGGTCCGACACTATCGCACACTTCACCTACCTGCACCCTAACCCTAACTCACTCACACACCCTAGCCCAAGCTCCGACACTAACGTACACATCACCTACCTGCACCCTAACCCTAACTCACTTACACACCCCTAGCCCAAGCTCCGACACTAACGTACATCACCTACCTGCACCCTAACCCTAACTCACTTACACACCCCTAGCCCAAGCTCCGACACTAACGTACACATCACCTACCTGCACCCTAACCCTAACTCACTTACCTGACCACTCCTACCTCCGTCACTATCGCACACTTACCAGGTCGCGATCGCAGATTACCCTTGTCGGTCTTTCCACTGTCGGCGAATCACCCTGTCGGTATACGTACCTGTCGGTCATCTGGCGTCGGTGATTTCCGCGTCGGGGAATCGGCGTTTCGGTCTTTTGAATGGGACCCATATATATATATATATATATATATATATATATATATATATATATATATATATATATGGCACAATACACACTGTCACAAACATTATCTATTCCATTAATGTTGTCAAATACCTATGTATGTACTGTGTGCATCACCAGAACAGGTAGCACTCATAGATCTCATGTAACAAATTGATGGGGGTTCCACACCATCAGACAGTAATGTTTATTCCACAAAAAGAATACCTATGTATTGCCAATAAGTTTTGTGATAGCTCACTGTGACAAAGGTGGCACACTTCAGTTACACATCAGTGGAAGATGATACATGAAGAAGGGTGTATTGTACTCAGTTATTTGTATGATGAAGGCTGGGAATGATGGAGGTATTATGGCCGCCGATCTGGATGTCATTCACATTCTCAGTGCTTGTGTTACATATAAGGGAGTAGTCAGCACTGTGACCACATGCTGCTGGATGTTTCACTTACCATCTACTCTAGGACACAGGTTGCATATCTACTGGTCTGATTATAGGGTGTGGTGTCCACATAATACTTGTGTGGTGTCTTTGCTTTCCTAACAAATCCCCCCATGTTTTCTTGTCATTGCAGTTGTTGTCATGGCTGTGACAGCAATCTTTGGTGTGTGTTGATATTATCTGTATTGTACTAATATTGCAGTTGGAGTCAATGATTGCCCACAATCTGCAGTCCTTCAGCTGTTTGGGCACAGGATGTGTATGTCATCTGTGATGTCCATTACTTATATAATGGACAGGAAAGGGCCTAGCAGACAGCCCTGATGTACAGACTTGATCACTGAACCTATGATACAGGTCAATTCATACATGTCAACATATTTAGATGCGATGTATGTGATACACTGGTATACTCACTTGGTGATATAGGTGTATATGGCCACATCTGACAGTGTTGAGTGAATACCTCAGTGTGGATTTGTGTCAAATGTCTTGGGCTTGTCAACTTCAAAAGGATGTTAGTGTTGTCATCATGCATGCCCTCAGTGATCTCTTTGAGGACATATAACAGATGCAACAGATGTGATTTAGCACAGGTCTATTGAACTAGTGTCCATTTAGAAAATGTCCATGATGACCTGTTGGCCTACCTAACAGAGGAGGAGAGTCAGGATGTGTCTATACATGCATGCACTGGGTGCTGTCCTCGCCCCCCAACTCACACAGATGCATTTTGAAAACACCCTTCTATAGCAACATAGTCTGTGTGGAGGGTGAGTTGGAGTGTGTATTAAACCATGTCGGGAAGGTGTATGTGATGAGTCATGTGATAGGTGATCTTTGATGTTGTCACAGCCCATTGATTCTGTGTGAAAGGCCTGGATGTAGATAAGAAAGTTTCTACTGACTATTCTCAACTGATGTAGGGTTTGGACACAATCCCTCATGCAGGGATCATTGAGAAAGTCTCTCAGTTAAGGATTAAACCTCATATCAGTAGATGGGTAAGCAATTGGTTCACTGAGAGAACACATACTGTGAAAGTTGGTGTATCAATCTGTACCAGTAGAGCTGTCACCACAGGTGTACCCCAGGGATCTGTGCTTGGACCTTTACTGTTTGGAATCAATTTCTTGACAGTTCAGTGTAATGTATATGACATATTCAGACAGAATGAGGAACCGAGACAACCCACGAGATCAGGAGATTCAGAGACCACCTCGGGGACCAGGATGGTACATAGGGAACAATTGGAGGGATGGGCGACAGAGGAGAAACAACTCGAACTTGAACCCCACCTTCCACAACACCAACAACTGGCGCAACAGATGAACGACAACACTGATAACACTCCCAGTATTTTCTTACCTACTGATTCTCCTGTATCTTGTTTTGATTCATCTACTGATTTATGTCAGCATTCTCCCACTAGTATGTTAAATTCTCCCTTGGCTAACATTACTAAGGAGGGTCCTACTATTTTAGGTGACAACTCCTTTTTTGTTTACAATTTTTCTAGTTTGAAGATTTTAGACAGTCATCTTAGCTTATTGAAAAAAGGTTTTTCTTTTGTCCCTGATTTCAAATATGACATCAGTAAGATTCTTATTAATTTAAAGCTCTTTACAAGAAAACTGAATTTAAAAGTATTGTTTAGTACTAAACACAGGGTTGACAGTGAAGCACAACTATTTACAATTAAAAGAAGTAGCACATTTATACCCCCACACCATCCTGCTGTGTTGGCTTTTGAACGTTTATGTACAACACAAATTAGGCGACTTCTTGACAATAGACAGATAACATGTGACAACAACATAACATCTGCAGAATTATTTTGCTTAAAGGAACTTTCTGTTAACAAGGACTATAGGGTTATGAAACCGGACAAAGGTGGAGGAGTGGTTATTATGACCAACACTGATTATTTAACGCAGATGCAGAACATTCTAAACGACTCCAACACATATGAGTTAGCTTCTAAATTTGATGTCCAGAAGGCGTACACCAAAATAGACTGGATGCTTTATGAGTTGCTATGTGAAGGTATAATAGATGCTGAGGAATATAAATATTTATCGGTAGAACACCCGGTCATGCCCACCATTTTTGGCATACCCAAAATTCATAAAAATTTACTTAACCCACCTTTTAGACCCATAGTTGCAGCCAGACGATCAAAAACTGAACCTCTAGCTTCCTACATAGACATTATGACCAAGGACATCCTGGAAAGGTTGCCATATATCTTAAAAGATTCGTGCACTGTTTGGACTGCCTCAGAACTTTATCTCATGATGATCTGGGGGATTTTTTGTTGGTCACTATTGATGTTATCAATTTATTTTCAGTGATCCCCCATGATTGTGGGCTCGACTGGTTTAGGAAGAGCTTGGACAAACATACCAACTTGCATCGGACCAAGAAGGACCTATTGGTGGATCTGTTGCAAATGGTACTGGAGAACAATTTTGTAGGTTTTGAGGATGAGTATTACAGACAGTCCACAGGGGTGGCTATGGGTGCTAAATGTGCACCCATTTATGCCAACCTTGTTTTAGCAGAATGGGAAGACAAGTTTGTGTTGACATCTGATTATAAGGCTAAGATGCCTATCTATTTTAGATTTTTGGATAATATTTTGCTTTTTTGGAAGGGCACACTTGACGAACTGGAAGAATTTATTTTATATTTGAACAACATGACGACATTCTTAAAATTTACACACAAGGTTGGCAAGATGAGTATTGATTATCTGGATTTACAATTATATACTAAAAATGGTAAAACAGAATCAAGATTATACAGAAAGAAAACTTACAGCAATTCATTTCTACGTTACAGTAGTTGTCACCCTGCCTATGTTAAGAGAAATGTTGTTAAGGGCCAAATGATCAGGTTGTCTCGTATTATTAGTGAGGATGATGTCTTTAAAATTGAACTGGACATATCGAAGGACTTATTTGTCCAAGGAGGTTATCCCATTGATATACTTTTGTCGCTTCAACATGAAATATTTAGAAGAAGGTCTACTGACTTTGTTCCAATTTAGCATGACACACACAGGTTATGTGACAAAGTCACCAACCATAAAGATGTGCCTGATAGAAACAATACGCCAACAGGAATGGTATTACAACACAATAGGTTAGCACCTGAAGTTAAAGATGTTATTTACGGTGCTTGGGAAAGCCTCATCCCTGCAGACTTACACAACATACTTGCTAAATGTCCCACTTTTATTAATAGTAGAGGTTCAAATTTAAAAGACCTACTAGAGAATACCCCTAGATCATTTGGAAAAAGACCAGCTACTATGGATAAATGTGGCAATTGCAAGGCCTGTAAATTTATTAATGACGGTCCCTATGTTTGTCTAGGTAATTTTAAGAGAACTTTGAAGAGCCCTGGTTACTGCAACTGTAACACAAGTATGGTCATTTATGCTGCCACTTGTTTATCTTGCCCAGCGTTCTATATAGGTATGACTACCAGGAAGTTGAGACAAAGAATATTAGAACATTACAGGGACATAAAAAACAAGAAAAACACTAATTCATTGTATGTACACACGAATCATTGTTCAAACTTTAAAAAGTTTATTTTTTTTTTTGTTATTGACAGGCTATATACAAAGGATTTTGGGGGGGACTTTAAAACCATGTTGAAAATAAGGGAATGTCTTTGGCAACTGAGACTTGATGCCAGCAATGCTCCTGGTATCAATGATGCACTATCCCTAGCATGTATTTTAAGATACAAGGCAGCTTGTATATAATATAAAACTATGTAAATTTAAATATTTTAACAGATATGTTTTTTGTTTTATATGGAATGTTTATTACTGCACACACTGCTTTTTATGATGCTTTATTTTGGTTTATTTATTTATTCTGGGTAGCTATTACTTACTTGAGATTCTAGCAAACAAGGTATTGTTGAGCAGGACTTTAAGATTTGGTGAACAGGAACTTTAGGGGATAATTGTTTAATTTAGCTACCCTCCTGCTTTTTCATCATTGATTAATCAAGCACTAATTAATAGCTGTATTTAAAGGTTGTTTTTACTGAAGTTAACTGACTCTGAAGATGCCCATGAGGGTGAAAGTGCTTAGTCAGTTCAAGTTGCTGTTTTTTTATTTCGTCATTCATCAAATTGTGGATTAATAAAGGTTTTGTGAGGTTACCTGTTATGTTACCTTAGTGCCTTTTTGTTTACTAGTTGTTTTATACTCTGAGTTCCTCCAGTAATGTATGTGACCTTTGGCTTACGATGTTTGATGATTCTTGCATACTGAGTGCAATCATTGAGTCCACCTATGATGATAACATACTACAGGAGGGGCTAGCATAGAAAAATGATTGGTGACAAAGCAACACAGTCTACAAATAAATGCAGAAATGTGTCTTCATTTTGTCTATCTGAAAAGTGTAATTCCATGCTAATTACAGCATTGACAAGAGTCCTGCTACGCTGAAACCCAGTGATACAAGCACTGGAAACACATGTAGATAGCATCTGAAATTTGACCACCAAGTGTCCACACTGGTATTAAAAGCCTATGTTGTGCACATCATAAGTCATGCCATCATATTCAGATCTTAGGATTGCATGGCAGCACTATACTCGAACCTCATCAGAACACTAAGAGAGTATAATGCTCTCTTTTGCATGTAGTCCACCAGATACATGCAGCAGCTGGAGAGACCACAGGGGTTTCTCACCAAGAAAACATGGAGCCTGCAAACCATGCCATGATGTATGTGAATAGGCTAAAAGCCATGTCACTGTAATCTGTCTTAAATAGGATGAGGTGACATCTGCCTGCCCTTTAGGTCAGCGTCTGTCCCTGCCCTGGTGGGAATAGTGCATATCCACATATCAGATACAGCTGATGACATCAGCAGTGTCTGTTGAGGAGAATATGGTATTAGTGTCCCACATGCTGGTGTAAAAGGCTCTCTGTAATGTCAAGCAAGAGCACAGACAGACAGCCCCCACCCCCAATTGACTGCAGTGAGAAGTGAAACCTTCCCTATTTAAGTACACAGACTACAGACCTCTGCATTTAAGACAAGTGCCACAGCTTATGTCTGACTTGGAGTGTCACACAACACTTTATAGCTGATGACATCAGCAGTATCTGTTAAGGAGCATATGGTAACAACAGTGTCCCACATGCTGGTGTAAAAGACTGTAATGTCAAGCCAGCACACACACACACACACACACACACACACACACACACACACACACACACACACACACACACACACACACACACACACACACACACCGCTGACTGCAGTGAGAATAAACCCCCTACCTATCTAAGTACACAGGCTACAGAAATCAGTACTTTATGAAAACACCACGGCATAAGTCTGACTGACTTTTACAAGACTGCAGGTCAGCATAGTGGATGACAACAGCAGGGCATGTTGGAGAGAAGATGCAGGGAGGCCTGCATTAAATGGATATGTAGGCCTGTGCAACCATCAAAATACTGTCATTTCATGGGATTGAAGCAGTAACTATAGAATACACACTTCTGCTCTTTGGACTAGACACACACCCCTAGTTGACTGCAGCGAGTATAGAGCCTCTACCTATATAGGTGCACAGAATACATACCTCTGTATTTAAGGCAAGTGCCACAGCTCAAGCCGGATTTAGAGTGCCTCAGACAACATTTTATAGCTGATGACATCATCAGTGTCAGTTGAGGAGAATATGGTAATAACAGTGTCCCACGTGCTGGTGTAAACGGGTCTCTGTAATGTCAAGCAAGAGCACACACACACGCACACACACACACACACACACACACACACGCACACACACACACACACACCTGCACACACACACACACACACACACACACACACACACACACACACACACACACACACACACACCTGAACACACACACACACACACACACACACACACACACACACACACACACACACACGCACACACCTGCACACACACACACACACACACACACACACACACACACACACACACACACACACACACACACATGCACACACCTGCACACACACACACACACACACACACACACACACACACACACACACACACACACAGTTTTCTACAGTGATAATAAACCCCCTACTTATCAAAGTACACAAACTGCAGAGGAGAATATGTTAAAAACAGAATTGGTTTGCCTTGGTATGGTTGAATGTGGTCCAGTCAAATGATTTAAACATCGTAAATGAATGTTGAAGTTCACAAATATGGAAGGGTGGAATGTCGAAAATGGTAACTACGAATATGCATATTCAGCATATTTAACATTCCCCTCTTCCAGCCGTGAATTTACCACTGTTATACTAATGTGGATATGATGTACCCTGTGGGACTGCATACATCAGTACATCATGATGCACATGATTGATTGCAGCCTGTCATTTGCTTTTACAGGATCAACGTCTCTTGGATCAATGTTTTCAACCTTGGAAATAGTGACTTCAACCATGCCACATTTGTAGCAATGCTGTTCGCGTAAGTCCTGGTAAACCACAGAGTCCCATATGCTGGTATAAAAGGCTCTGTGTGATGTCAAGCAATAGCATAAATACACACACCCAGTTGACTGCAGTGAGAATAAACCCGCTACCTATCTAAATGCACAGACTATAGAAGTCAGCACTTTACACAAGTTCCACAGCACAAGTCTGACTTTTACAAGAAGCAGGTCAACTTATTGTGGATGACATCAGCAGGGCATGTTGTGTAGGCATGTGCAGCTATCAAAATACTGTCAATCCATGGGATTGGAGTGGTAACTGTAGGATACGCACTTCTGTTCTTCAGGCTAGATACACACACAGACACACACAAGCATACACACACACACACATACACACACACACACACACACACACACACACACACACACACACACACACACACACACACACACACACACACACACAGTTGACTGCAGTGAGAATACAACTGCTTCCTATCTAAATGCACAGACTACAGAACTCAGCACTTTATGCAATCACCACAGAACAAGTCTGACTTTGAGAAGGCTGCCAGTCAAATTAGATATAGGACGTAACTAGTCTAATGGCTCTAGGGTGTTTACAAGCCTAACCATGTGAAAACACAAATACTCTTATTGAGCATAGTTAGATGGTCGTTTGCAGAGAGATTTTGTGATCAGCACTGGATGGCCCTGTCCATGAGGGACATGGCCACCACCCTGGGGGTGAATTTGCAATCAACCATCCACTTTTAAAAGGTTGAGCTTGAATAGGGTCAATGAGGAGCACTGCTTCACATGCAATGGTGGCCTATTACAGAGGAGTGGCAATCACTGGGAGATATATCTGTCTCCCCAGCATGCTCTGTTCATGTCACAGGTTAGTTTGATTTCCCTGGCACAAGCTATTCTTGTCCTATTTGATTTGCAGATGTCTTGCATTTCCAGTAGGGCAGGGTCTGAGACAGCTCTGCAGGCCAGACATAGGGCACCTCTCAGCAACCTTCATGATAGTGAGTACAGTGACAGTTCTTTCTGTTTATCCATGTTTGTCATATTGTGGAGGCCCTGGATTATCTCAGTCACAGACTTCTTTGTTTTCTCCATTTGCTGATGGTGTCTGGTAAGGTACAGACAGAAGGGAGTATTGTACTCAGTTATTGATCTGGTAATAATAGGGTGCAGCAGAGCCATAACTCCTTGGTCTTGATGTGATGGCCTAATTTATGAGATGCACAATGTAAAATGTGGGTCTCACCCCTATAGACACATAGTGATTGAAGCGTATACTGCTATCAACATGTGTTCCCAAGTCTCACAACATTGTGTTTGAGCTTAGAGGAGTGCTATGTACATCATAATTATCATGGGTACTTCATTGCCAAAGGGAGCAATGAGGAATTTTTTGCTTTAAGGTTCAGTCCATGAGTTTTGCACCACTCATTTGTCTGTGTCAGCCCCTTCTGTAACATGCTAACATAGTTGGGAGACTCTATATGATTGCAACCATTTGACAGTCATCTGTAAACTTGGTAAGCAACAAGCCATCTACGTTTGCCTGGACTTCAGAGAAATAGTTTCCCGATGGTTGAGGGCCCAGCACAGATCCTTGTGGTATTCCACTGGTAAGTGGTCTAGTGGTGGAGGTGCAGTCCCCAACCTTGACAACGTGTATTCAGTCAGTGAGCCAGTTGGCTATCCATCTAGTAATATATGGGTTAATCCTCAGATGGGAGAGTTTGTCTGTGATACCTGATTGGGGGAAAGTGTCAAAGGAGTTGGATAAATCAACATAGTGTATGTCCTGTTGTCCCTCATCCAGATCTTTGGGGTCATTATCAAAGAAGTCCACAATGTTTAATAAACAAGATCTACCCTTGAAAAAGCAAAATTAGTTGGGTCTAGTGTGTTGATGGTCACTTATGTCCCTGTGGATAAGGTCCATTGTTCCCTTCCTTAGTCTTGCAGATAAGGTTTTTTAGGTTTATGGATAAATAGTTCTAGTTCTGCATGTTACCAGATTGATGTGCATTGCATATCACAAAACATTTAATATTAATGTCTATTGTGTAGGTAATATATGTGTGGAAAAAGTACTGAGGCACCAAGCCTGCAGTGCCTGGGGGGAGGCAACACATGGCTATATTGTGAAAATGTGAAATATTGTTAGATAGCTCCTTCAGTTTATGTTTCCACGTGTAATTTCATGTCATAGACAGGAAATGGAAAATAAACAGCCATAATATACAATAATGTTTACTTTAGGAAATGGAAAGTAAACAGCCAAAATACATAATAATATTAATTTTCCATAGCAGGGTGAGTAGCAGGTTTGCCTGATGGTTGGCAAAGTGTTTGCACATGCGAGAAACAAATTTTAAATATTTTCCATGTTTGCACATAGTTGAGCAGTGTGCAAACATGAGCCATGTAACAAAATCTATGAGAGTTAGTGCTGAGTCTATGAAACACAGCTGCTGTTTAACTGTCTCTGTGGAAGCAGGTGTAAATGCATTGAAACATTTATTTTTGAGCCCAGCTGATACTGGGTGCAAATCCAGGTGTATCTAATATCTTTAAAGACAATAAACAGTGATAATGCAATGACATGAATTATTTGTAATACATGTGTTGTTGTGTGTTGGCATAGTGCAGTGGGGTTAAGCAGTATTGCATGGAGATAACCACAACATTATTCCATCACTCGCTGTCACTGCACATTGGTGCACGATGTGAATCTCTGCACAAACATAGAGGCCAAAAAGTGAAGGAACCCAGAGCTTTTTCTCCTACTTATGTGTGTTGTGTGTCATTCTATTTTTTTTTACCAGATTATAGGTGTTAAAATGGGGTAGATTCAAAAGTGGTGAATGGGGAGCAAGCAGGGAGAAAATGAAGGGAACATAATACAGGAATGTGCAGTACAGAGGTAGGAAAGAACCATAGCTATCCACCGTTTTAACAATGTAAAGTAAAAATGTGTGCAGAATATTAACTGAATTTGGACTGTCACCTCCACAAAATGGGGTGGCAACAATGCAGTCATGTTGTATAGCCAATTGGACTGAATCACGTGTGTCAAGAAAGAAATGTGTGTGAAATGGATAGCTCTATATGGGACAATTTTTTTTTATTTTATTTTTTTTTTGTGGGACAGGTGCCCAGTTTCTTTTTTAAATTCAGTAAGAGAAGACTACTGGGTAAGGGATGTAGGTATGTCTTGGTCACGTAAGTTGGGTAGGTGAGGAAGCAAATGCAAATAAGACAAACAAGACAAGAGACAGGAGTGGTGATGGTCACAAAAGGTTGTGGGACACCATGATTGGTGTCAGAGAAAGGACAATGCAGGCTCATGGACGTCAAGCTTGGAGACTGTGAGAATCAAGTCCTCACCCACTGGACAGTCATCACTGTCTCCTTACACTTCTGGTGGCTGGAGTGCTTGACAGCACCTCCTCCTATGGACCATGATGGAGAGCAGCCTCTGCATTCAGTGTAGGAGTACACCAATGGTGCATTGCACAACCCTATGCACCATCCGTGGCAACTCCCTGCAGGTGATGAAATCACCACCTCTGTCATTGCTCCTATAGAGAACCACTGCACTAGCTTCTGGGGCAGTACTATCTGAGGGCACAGGTAGTGGTTTGTGCTACAGACTAATGTATGCACACTTGCTTTTACAGTTGGGATATGCATGCTCCAATTTGATACAACTCTATAAAAGATCAAAAAAAGCTATCTTTAACTTTTAATGCTGCAATAAGACTGCTCTTCTGCTGCATACATACCACTTGCTTTCCTCAGTCACTCCACTCGAGCAACATGATCCTGTTGATTGAACTCACATTCAGAGGGAACTGGGAAAAGAACAGAAAGGAACAGAAGAGCATCATGCATACCAGTCTTGCCTATATTTAGCTTTCTAAGTCTTAAAAGCATTCTCTTTTTGTCATACTTACACAGCTGTGGGATGTCTGCAGTCTCAAATTCCTGTAACCAACAGTTGAAAGTATCCCTTTTTTCCTGCGTAGTTCATTAAAATGATGCTTACATTGCTCTCGAGTGAGTGCGATACCAGTGGCACTGGATACAGCCTGGGCCAAATTATTCCACATCTCAGAGTTTTACTGGGAGCCAGAATAGTCCCCCCTGCAGATGCCTTTGGCTGTGGTGCTTTACCAGGAGTCCAATAAATATCCTGGACTAATGGATACCCCACTTCCGTGCCCTAAAATGTGCATCTTCCTCTCCAATGCCAGCCATGTCTTCTAGCTGAACTAGAGCAATGGAAACCAATGCTTTCCCACCAATTCCAGTTATTGCATTTACTGGTAGTGAGCAAACCTAAGCAATGATGCCAACCTTGTTTGGGTGATGTTAAACAGACTGCAGCAGTGTCATACAGGGAGGAAATAAATAATTTAAATTGTAAGGTTAATCTGACACATGGCCTTGCTTAGAGGTGTCTGTACTGTTGTGGTCTGGAAATATATATTGGAAATTGGTAGGTAACTGTTAGATGAGTTAAGTTTGCAGACATGCACTGGGGGCATAAATGTAATGACCTCACATTGAGTTTGGCTTTATACACTGAGGAAAATTTACTTTTACAATGTGGGATTCAAACCTAGCATAAGGGACAAAACATTTTCATCCACAACACTGATTTTGAATCTTTACCACAGAAAATGTGTTGGTTAGACATCATCAGGAATCATACATAAATACAGGTGACAGTCTGAGCTGTTACACATGTATGTGTGTCAACTGACAAGGTTACTGGATATAGATTCAGTTGTGTATGCCTCTTAGTTAATTGTGAAGGTCATGCAAGTCCAGATAGCAGAATTATACTTACAGAACTATAGCAGACAGTATACCCTCAGTCATTCATCTGAAAACACAATAAAGGCATCTCATCCCTCATACATATAACTCATATCAGCTCCACTATCTAAAGTGTTATAAGTGAGACTAAATATAATGGGAAGTGGAGCAACAGTAAAAATGTCTGAAATATCCTGTATTAGAACCCAGAACCGTGTGTATGATAGTCCTGCACTTACATTTGTTACCACAAGGATGTTAAAATAACACTTCTCTAGTTTTCAGTTCATTGCTATAAACGGTACTGCTACAATAGTAAATATAGGTTGCTCACCCTGTACTAAAAGCCAAGGCCATCTATACTCCCCTTATACCTGCTGCCACAGGACTAATTACATAAAATTTCCTAATCATTCTTAAGGTATCTGTGTTAACTGCTCTGCAACGACAATCAGAAAGTTTGCACAGTTCCCAACAGAATTAAGAAAATGTATCCAGTTTGAATTACTGGCTGTCCGAGTCCTGTCTGCAGGTGTTCAATGGCTGCAGCTGCTGGGGAACCTTGCTAACCACCGTGCAATGCCACTAAGTATAGTTGATGATGAAACACAGAAACTACAACAATGTATTGTTTTTGACCCTTTCCTTCTTAGAGATGCCTTGGCCTATTTGCAGGTGGTCTGTAGGTGTTCTGTCTGCTTCCTGGGTAGCACACTAGTCCAGTTTGCTCACTGCCACTCTTCTAACAAATGAGATAAGCACTGCCAAATGTGGCATTCATTTGTCTCCATTTCCTGTTTTTGCACTAAGTGGCACATTGTGCAAACACTACCTCCCTGCCAAAAAAAAAAAACAAAAAAAGGAAAAGAAGGAAAAAATAACAAGTAGTCAAAATGAGGAAAAACACAAGCTATTTCTACACAGGTCTGGATCTGAGCTGTCACTTCAATAGACCTTCAGAACATAGGAAGGGTGCCTTATCCCTTTTTTCCACACAGCTTTCTAGTAATGAACTGAAATCATTCTGCATGCAACAAACTGCAACATTATCTACAGTAATATGAAACTAAACATCTTTTATTTGTACATTTATTATTTTTAGATGTAGTGCACTAAGTGATCACACAACCAGTTATGACCATTGCTTGCAAATATACAGCTCTGTCTTACCTCTCTGTGTCTATTGGTCATTCTTCTTTTATCTGACCAGTAATCTGAGACATGGAGTCTGTAAGTCATTCTATATTATTGTCCTTAAAATGTGTGAGGATATTAAATGTCATTAATATCATATGCAGTTGCCAACAAATGAGGGAGAGGTTGGATGTTATTGAACAGAACCTGTGAATTGTGTGCTGCTTATTTACATTTCCAACCTTGACAAAATTACATCTAACACTTTTTAAGTTTAACCAGACACACCCACTTGATGTAGGGCAGCCTACAGTGCCGTTTTGTTTTCCTTCTCCCAACCAGTAATCATTCACAGTTGCAATCCATTACAAACAAACACTGAGGGAGTGCCTGCATTATGTTTACATTTACTACACAGAGCCAATTATTTGGGATTCATCAATTCTAATAAGTTAACACCTGATCTGCATCTTTACCATACTGACAGCCCTGAATCTACACCATAAAAAGGCAACCATGTAGCTAGGGGAAATTGAAGGAGAGGAGACTTGTTTATTTGGAGAACACAGAAAAGAGGCTATTACTTTGGGATATATTTGCATGGAGGATTATTGAACTTGAGAGGGTATGCCTGCATTTTGTCAGCTACATATCGCATATGCAGGAATATAATTAAGAAAAATGTATATAATTGTTTGATATATATATATATATATATATATATATATATATAGATAGATAGATAGATATTGATTAGCAAAGGATTTTACACTTTTATCTGTATGCATTAGATAGAAGTGTACTGATGGCATGGACATGTCTGTTGGGGCATTTCACAGGTATACATGATTGGCAATACCTTAAAATGGAATGTTCTGTGTTAAATTTGTAGACATGCTCCAGGGACAGTTCATTTGATAGCACCTTTAACATCCAAAGATGGTTTGTTAGCAAAATCTGTCATCTGCCTGTTCTTTTGGGTGGGGGGGGGGGGGCAAAGCTGCATTTCTGTTATAGCAAAAAACAAGGATATGTTGCTGTTGTTAATCTTTTTTTTTTACAAGGACATGTTGCTGTTGTTAATCTTTTTTTTTTTGCATCCAGCCTGTTGCTTGCATTTTAAATCTCTAGACTATTTTATCTTTCTCTATTGGGTAATACTGAAATGTTGCTATTTCTGTTTATCTGGGAAAAGTTTGCTAATTACAAAAGTTATTTTGTAATTATGTGCTACTTAGGTGTATTATCCTTCTCTTGTCTTTAAGGACAACTAGGACTATGCCACCCAGGCAACTTAATCCCTGAAAACCATCCTTCCCAGACCTTGAGAATCAGGTCCTTGTTGGCACTGGTAACATGGTGTCTTCTTGCTTGAGAGGGGAAGTGGAGATATGTGAGTCAGAATGCAGATATGACAGCAGATTGTCGCAGATGTTAATGCAGTGTTTCCACAGCAGGACATATGAGCAGGAGTGATATAGGGCCACTGACGTGATTGTATATACAAGGAGGAGAGCAGCTGCACTGAGCCATGATCAGATGGGTACCTGGGGTGCTGCTACAGAGCCACCACTAACAGCAAGTGAAAAGCTCCTGTCTACTGTTAGTGATCCAGAGAGCTCCCAGGAAAGTTCAGAACAGCATGGTCTTGACATTGGTGCTACTGTTTCAGGGACAGCAAGCAGGTCCCTTGAGGAGCCTCCAGGTAGGCTTTTGTATCTCAATTGTTGAATACCGCTGTATAGTAAAACAATTTAAATCAATTTGTTACTTCTGTTTCACAATAATTTTTTTTTGGTGGGGTTGAAGACTGCAGCAGTTAAAACATTCTGATTAATTAGCTTAGGTTGGAGTTGTCATCCAAGTTTTTGTTGAAAGTATAGTTAATGAACATATAAAGGGGAAAAGTATTAACTCTTATGTTACCGTTAATTGTGATGTTGTTGTCCTTACATTTTGCTTAACTTCTTCCAGGACTATCTGGCATGCAGGGAATACCATCATCTGCACATGGTAAGCCAAACATTTTTATGTCAATACAGATGAGCAATTTGAAGAAATATTTTAGTAAGTAATGTTGATGTCAGGACTATTGTATGTATTGCTGCACTGTCTAATAGTGGCAGCACTGTTAATTTGGTAGCATATATTGGAGTATAATAGTTTAGGTATTAATTTTTCCTGTGGTTGTTGCTTGTTATTACAGGTGATCCTGACAGTGGAAGTGTGGGACTTCTACCACTTGATGTCAGAATATCAGCAGACTCTGATGATGATGGTGGCCAAACAGAGGCACAGTTGGGGGGTGCAGATATTGAATCTGACACTTTCACTGCTACATCAGTGGGTGAGCTGTCCACACCCAGATGTGGCAGGCCATTGGGTCATGGTCCTGGGCATACTCGTGAGGTAAGCTCATCCAGCAGACTTCAGTCATGTTTAGGTAGCAGCAGTGCATCTTACCATGGGCATGGATGTGCCAGTACAACTCCTGGCAGAGCCAGTTCTCATGGCTAGAGACAACAGCAATGAACTGCCACCTCTATCATGCATGGCTCATGGTTTACCTTTAAAACCGCATATTGCAGAAGAGTGAACAGAACATTTCTGAATGGCAGTCTGCAAGGTTTGCAAATGCCGAACGGGAAAAGGTTTGAATGTGCAATGAGCGAATGCACAGTGAGATTCACTCATTGCACATTTGACATTCTGGGGCGGATTGCACTATAGTGGGGATTGGGAAATGGTTCCTTTCCCCACTGTAGTGCGATCTCGGAGTTAGAATAATAAAGTAGGGGTGTGTGGGGGGGGCGCAGTTTTTTTTCTTTGACATGCATGTTCGAAACACAGCGAATCTGCTGTTCAATTTCCTGTTTTTGGAACATGTAGGTCTGTCGACATTTTCATTTTCGTGGTTTCGAGTCACTCATATGAGCACTCAAACCACTGTGATTCACGGTTTTAAAAGTAAACCATGGCTAACACCTGTTCAACATACCAAGATGGAGAGCTAGTACAGAGCTTGGCTCTGTTCATACATAACACAAACAACAGTTACATGGTTCAGCCATGCAGCTTAAAATTCATTTTATCTCACTGGCCATCTGTTGCTTTATCCAAATATCTGCCTGTTTCACTTTCTTACTCACACATACTCACCAATCTTTTGTGTCAGCTTAGGGTTCCTGCCCCCCAACACCCTGTACAAGTGATGATAACTGTTCCATATCCCTGTTTTGTATCTTTTGGATACAGGGATACCTAAGCTTTGTGTCTGATTCTCAGGGTGCATAACTGACTTAGTGCTTAGTATATCTGTGTTTTTGATGTTGAACTCATAATTGTACCTTTGACTTATATTGGTCTTAGAAAGTTAGACAGTTGATAGCATCAACATTTTCCAATTTTATTGTGAATGATCTTGTGAAGGTTGTGAAGTCTGAAACTGCAATGTGTATCATTACTTTCTTACTTCTCTCTTTATTGATTTTCCAGTACAAACGTATGGTGCTAAACTGAGGGCATGCAGTGACCATCACTACTTTTGAAAGGTATGACTGTATGAATCTTTGATGCCTGAGACCTAATACTTAATAATGCACACATATAAGTCACATAAGTCTCTGGTGTCACATGTTAAGGTAATTTCTGTACAAATCTCCAACCTTTAACTTGCTTACACTACCAAGTAACAAAATGCAAGGATATGCCAGTCATACATATTATTACACAGTGTGCTCCAGGTTCAACATTTACCTTGTAAATCCAGCAGTTGCAACAGTTTTAGATTAGGGCTGACTCTGTCTGACCCAAGCACAGTCTATACAAGGGGAGGTAAAGTTTGTGAGAGTTGCCTGGTATCAATGTTATTGTATGTATGTGCATAGGAAGAAGGTTTTAGTCCCTTAGGTGGTGAGTCAGTGTGCTATGGGTTATCTGTTAGCCAATACGAGGACATATTGAGCAAGCCTACATTTGCTTACACCCACAGCAGCTGCTGCTGCCCCCTCTGACTCCACACCTGTGTGTGGCTGTGGTTACCTTGGCATTGGTGATGGGATGTGTGCTCCTTCCCTTTGTTGATCCTGCCAAAGCTATTTTCCTCAGGGTGATGTTGTTTAGCATGGCACATACTGTGAATATTTAAGTGCATGTCTGTGGATTGTACTGTTGGGCTCCCTAGATGTATTTAGGTACTGGAACTGTCACTTCACCAGTCCAATCACATGCTCGATGATATTTCTGGTTTGAACTTGTGGCTCATTATGGTGTTCTTCACCGGGTGTGTGTGTGCATTTCTGATGGGAGTTATCCACCACAATTCCAGTGCATAACCTGCTTCCCCCAGTAAATGACCCTGTGGGATATCACCACTAGTGGACATCTGATACAGTTGGGAGGAGTG
>NC_056745.1:1090521744-1090609244 GCF_019279795.1 Protopterus annectens
ACTGCCGAACTTTTTTGCAAGCCAACCTTTTCAAACACCTATTTACATTTTGAAAGTAATCAACCATTTGCTCAGAAACGAGCTATAGTGAAGGGCCAGCTCATGCGAGCAGCCCGTATGACTACAAATTGGAGTAGATTTATAGAAGAATGTGAAATAATGTAAATGATGGTTATTAATAGGGTTGTCCTCTATGGCTACTGGATGAACTCCTTAGGGAAGTCATGCACAAGCGGGAACTTGGGCATTTTATACCATTACTTAATCATGCCCTTCCCCAACTGACAATGTTTAGAGAGTCTAGGGACACTAGTAATGGTAGAGTTAATGTTACTATGAGTGAAGTATCACGTTCAGAGGCTAGCAACTCAAACGAAATTAAGAATTTTGGCAGGGCTCTTATAACTGCATTTTGCGTTGACAGTTATCTTAAAAGAAATGTTAATAAAAAAATGGAGCATTTTGAGGAATGATTGTTCCATTAGAGAGAAAATGGGGGATAAACCCATGCTAGTATATAGAAAAGGTTGCAATTTTAAGCAGATAATGGAGCGTACTATGAAAAGAAATAATGTAGGATACATGAGAAAATGTGGAGCCTGTCCCTTTTGTAAACATATTTTGTATGTTGGACAGGTTGCCATTAACAATCAAAGTATTGCCATTTATGGCAAACCAGATTGTAATTCCACAAGATTGGTTTATGGTGCACTGTGTCAATGTTGCCCATGTTTTTACATTGGCAAGACAGAGCATAAATTAAAATGCAGGATAAGTGAACATCTATCCGACATTCATAATTATAAATTAACCAATGCACTGACCAGACATGTTAATGCTTATAATGAACATAGATTTAAGTTTAAAATGTTAAAACATAAAAAACTCAATTTGGAAATTGAATACTTTCAGGAGTGCCTTAAACAAGAAATTGTCCCAAAGGGCCTTAGGACCTGGAGATATCCTACAGGATTAATACCTGGATCAACGTTTCATCAGGATTTGATTAAATTGTTTAACCAGCATGGGTTGCAATTATTACAAGTTATGATCAAACATTATGCAATAATGATGCGAGATTTGCAATCTGATATTGAAATGATAGATAAACAAATCAATGAACATACTGATTTCATAAGATACAAGTATGATTATCAACGCTGCTTTCAGAGTATCGAACAGCATCTGTATAAAATAAAAACAACTAAAATTAAGAAATTACAGAGGGATCAAGCACAATATAAAGCAGGGACAGCATATCCCATGCCATCAAAGACACAGATTCAGTCTAATAACCAGACCTCTAATCATGGAGAAATTTTACATATAACTGAAAAAACTGATACAGTCACAACATCAATTAATTCACAGCAATCTGTATCACATGGTAATAGTAATGAAAATGATATACAAGAAGACAACCTGAGGAGGAGTGATAGGATAAAAGAACGAAATAATAATAATAATAATAACAATGGAAATAATAATGTACGAGGAAGCAACCGACAGGCATCGACTTCTTATGGGGGACAGGGTTTTCAACGACGCAATCAGAGAAAACAATGAAACAAGAGAAAGAACAACAATCACAAGAGATAACATATCATAGTGAATCAAATTCATTGACATTAGTTAAAAATACACAACAAGATTTTTTAATTTATAATTTTTCTTCTTTTTATTTTACAGAAGAAATGGCTAACATTTTAGCAAAAGGTTTAACTTTTGTACCAACTCATAAGATGAATTTAGCACAAACTATCTGTGACATAAAGCTTTTTGTAAGAAAACTTAATCTCAGACAATTATTGGGAGAATCTAATTCGATGGATAATTCTTTGAGAGTGGCCAGTTGCTATAATCCCCCCTTGCACTTCACACTTCACACTTTTGAAAAAATGTGTGAGATTGATTTACGACAACTGGACCAAAAAAGGAAGAACTATACATATAATTTATCCAAAGATGAAAGAGATAATATCCAGCTTCTAACATCAACTGATGTCAGAATTATGAACCCAGATAAGGGGGGTGGGTTAATAATCATGGATAGATTTGATTATAATAACAAAATCAAAGATATCCTAAGTATGGATTCATATGAACAATCATCTCTTAGTGAATACAATAGCTCTAATCAATTTATTAAGAGCTATTTAAATGAATTACTCATGAAGGCAAGGATCGATTCACAAGAGTTTAATTATCTTTTGATGGAAGCTCCCAAAGTACCAAAGATCTTCGGAGTCCCTAAAATTCATAAAGACATCAATAATCCACCGTTTAGACCAATAGTGGATGGGAGAAGATCCTCCACATATGCTTGTGCTAAATATGTGGATGGGATCTTAAAGAAATATGTCTCATTAGACGAGTGGATATTAAAAGACTCATGGGACTTCTTGAATAAAATAAACAACATCACTTATCAGCAAGATAATAACTTCAAAACAGTGGATGTGAAAGATCTTTATTCCAGTATACCTCATCAACAAGGTATAGATTGTGTACTGGAAAACATGCGCCAGAAAAATGCAGAATTAAATGAAATAACTTTAGTAGGAGAATTATTAGACATAATTTTGTCTTATAACTTCACCCTCTTTGAAAATAAATTTTACAAACAAAAGAAGGGGGTAATGATGGGCTCCCCATGTGGATCTAACTATGCGAACTTAGTAATGTCTTATTGGGAGAAAAATTATGTCTTCAACAATGATTTCCTCAAAGGCATAATATCTTTCTACGCTAGAGTCATAGATGACATCATAATTATATTTCAAGGGGATGAGAAACAGGCAGCTGAAATTGTAGAAATGTTTAACAACAATACTGAATTTGTACTCTTCACTAATGCATTCAATAAAGAAGTTATATCATATTTGGATGTAAAGTTGATCAAGAATAGATCACAACAGGCTTATGAAGCAGATATATTCAGAAAATCGACCTACTCTAATAAATTCTTGCATTTTCATAGCGCACATCCTTTACATCAGAAAAAATCTGTGGTCAAAGGACATCTCGTCCGAGCTGCATGAATGATCACTAGAGATGAGAATTTTGACTTGGAATGTCTGAATTTGAAACAAATGTTTCTCAACAGACAATACCCTATTCAATTTTTAGACCCCATAATAGAAGAAGTGAATATAAAAAGATCAAATGATTATTTCAAACCTATATTAAAGAAACAATATCACAATTGTTTTTCTCCAGAGGGGACCCATTTCGAACTCACAACAATGGAACAATTACATACTGTCAATTATAATTTAGCTTGTATAATACGATTTTCTTTGGACTTTGCTAATATTAAAGAAATTATCTTGAAGAACTGGAATATATTCAATGAAGATCAATTATTAACATCTAAATTAGGTTCAGAACCCAAAATTATATGGAAGAAAGGTTCCAATTTTAAAGATATTTTTCAAAGAAATAATCAAGCTAATCTAACAACCTTTTTGAGAGGAATGGGACAATGTGGCAATTGTTCGTACTGCCATTATATGATCACAGGAACAACAGTATGCATAAATGGAACTAAAATTCAAACTAAGGGGAAACATAATTGCAACTCAAAAGGGGTTGTTTATGTAGCAATCTGTCAGGCCTGCCCGTCATTTTATATAGGCAAGAGGGAGCATAGGCTGAGAGACAGAGTGTATGAACATCTAAGAAGCATCAATTTGCATAAGGAAGACAACGCCTTAGCAAGACACATTATGGATCATCCTGAACATAACCTTTGTTTCAAAGTAATCCATCAAGTAAAGCAAGACATCTGAGGGGGACCTTTTAACCTCTTGCTGGAAAAAAGCAAATTATTATGGCAGAGTCGGCTTAACGCCTTTATGTACCCTGGTTTAAATGAGAAATGTTCATTAATGTGTCTCTTAAAATTACGAAGTTTAGAGAGATAATTCATATTAAAATTAAAATAAAATAAAAATAGAAATAAAAACAAACATGATAAAAATGAGATATATATAGAGTATACAATAATCAACTAGTATCATATCCATCTCATAATTATTACTTTATTAATTCTTACCACACCTCTATAACAAATATGTTAGTTACAAGAGAAAATTAAATAAAAGTTTATCGGAAGAATCATTTTCAATTTTCAATTTTTAACATTTTATTATAATAGTTTTGTATTTTAAATTTCTGCACACCACTATTTATTTATATACTTATTTATATTAATGCTCTCTAGGTATAAATAATGTATTAAAATCAATTTGATGAGATCTTTTAAGACCATTTAGGTTTTATTTATTATTTTTTAACACCATTTTTATCACATCAAATTATAATATAAGTAATTCATTTTTAATATATAAATGGATTTGTTTAATAGCGATAATAAATCGCAGTAATAGAATTTTAATGAACATCTATAATACTATCATTATACTTTAAATTGTTGTAGCAATAGTAGTAGTCTCACTTTAAGAAATTACGTCATGGTTTACAATCATGGCGCAAAAATGAGCTATTTAAACAAGTTTCTACTACTATTCAGATGTTTGTCAGTTTGTCTGAAGAAGTCCGACCATTGATTTGGACGAAAAGCGTTATTTAAATTTGTTAACGTTTTACTTTTATTTTAATAAAGCGAGTGGAAAAGCATTTGCCTATGTGGATCATCTTTTTAGTTATAGATTTAAGTTTATTGTTTTAGAAACATTGCGATTTTCAGGTAGAGGTGCAGCATGGCTGCTGCTGCTTGAAAAAGCAGAGCTTTACTGGAAGTTGCGGCTTGGAGCACAGACATGGTAAGGTTTAAATGAACAGTCACTATTGTGCTTGCTTAAATTGAAAGCATGTTTGAGATGAAGTTCATGTTGTTATTAAATATAAAGATGCAACACGAATATGAAATGTTTTAGGATGTGTTTTTATGCATTGCGTATATTTAAAGAAGAAATGGGCTGCTCTTGCGAGTAGGAACTGTGTGTGGGGTGTGTGTCATAATGCATTTTTCCAATTTGCTGTAGAAAAAGGGTGTGAGATGTATTTTATTTAATGATTGGATTTTACACTACTAAAAGGTGTTTTACTTTTATTGAGTGTACCTGATGAAGTTACGGTATATCTTGGTGGGACAAAATCCTGTACTGTTGTTTTTAAGGGTAATCTATTTTATTAAACCTGTGTTGTCTCCGTCAAGCTGCTTTTTGCTTTTTAGCTTGTGCTGATTTATCATGGCTGGTTTGTTGGTTTTGAGTGTGCTACGATGGTGGGAACATCAGCGGGTGCCACTACTTCACTTGAGCAATCCATTGGTGAACTGACTGCCTTAATACAGCAGTTAAATAAAAGAATGGAAAGGACTGAACAATCACTATTCCTGTTTCAAACTTTGGATTTGTCCCAAGTTTCTATTCACCCCCTGCCCAGTACTTCAACCCAGGATCCAAGGAGTGGGATTGAATTGGGTTCAACTAGTGGCACCCCTCCTGTTTTATCTAACCCAGGCCTTAACTATTTAAATGGGCCCAAAGTTTCTGTCTGTGCCTGAATGACATGCTCAAATCCCATAATGTCTTTAACAGCAGTATGTTAAGAGACAAGAGTAGCTTGTGTCACAAGCTTAATGAATTTGACCACTGTCTTTTAAAAATTAAGAAACTACAAATGGACACAGATTACTTTAGACAGTGCATAAACAGAGGGATTGTACCTAATGGTTTGCATTTATGGTGCTTCCCCACTGGATTAATTCACAATTCTAGCCTGCATAAAGAACTGTTACAAATGTTTGATAAACATGGAATTGAGTACATAGAACTTGTTATTAAACATAATAATCAGTCTGTTGAGTCTCTCACCAAAGAAGTGGTGGAACTAGACAAAAATATTACTAAAGACTGCTTTTAGTGATAAGTTCGAATATACCCATATTTTATATTCCATCGAAGAACAAATGGAAGTCATTATATCTAGGAAGCCCAAAAAATTGAGTAGGGATATGGATGCATACAGAAACAATAATGCATATCCCCCACCGCCTAATTCCCAAGTTTGGAACCAATGAATAAATGTGGATGAGACTTTAAAGGAAAATGTTAATGATTTTAATTGTGTTGTTGTGTCTTTTGGCTTAGGGGTCGCCACAGTGGAACTCCGGTCCGCTAATGTTTGGTAGTGGATTTTTACTTGCCGAGTTACCAGCCCTAATGCACAACCTTCAATGAAGGCATGCTCATTCATGCATGCCTCCACACAGAAGACGCTCTAGCTGAGAATCGAACACGACAACATCTTGCTGTGAGGCGATAACGCTACCGCAGCACCACTACCGCGGGTCAATGATTTTAATTGTGAGCAACCTGAAATAGATAATGGTGATTTTTTAGATCAGGGGAATGGGACTGTTCCCAGATATTCAGAGCATCTGAAGAACCGCAATTACAGTCAGAATGGGAAAGCATCCCACCACTATGTAACTTCATAATCCAACAGAGGGAACTACAAGAACTTTGGGGGAATGAACGGAATTCTTGGAGGGGGAGGCAACAAGCTCAATAAGTGATGACAGTGATGCAATGTTGCCCCCCATTTTTCAACTACCACCTTTGAACATTGTTTTTAGTACTGCAAGGGATTTTAAAGTATATAATTTTTCTTCTTTGGACATCCCTACTGAGCTATGTGACTTGTTTTCTAAAGGACTAACTTTTGTTCCTGCAAGAAAAATTAATCTGGTTGGAACACTTATTGATTTGAAATTATACATACGAAAATTACATTTGCAACTCTTATTTTTAAATAATGTGTATGCTGAAAACCTTTTAAGAGTAGCAAGCACTTATAACCCACCTTTACATAATTATCTTTCTGTATTTCAGAACATATGTGAACTTGATATTAGAGCTTTATGCAATTCTAGTTCTAAAAGGTCTAGTGTTAATAATTTAACTAATGATGAAAAACAAATGCTTGAATACATGAAAGGAATATCAGGTGATAGATTTCTTAAACCTGATAAAGGTAGATGCTTGACTGCGATGGACGAGTGTGATTACATTAACAAAATGACATGTCTTTTGCACTCAGCCACATATCAAGAAAGCTCAGTGAGTAAATGAATACTGTATATGGAAGGATTAAGATTTTTTTACATGATTTGTTTATTCAGGGTTCAATTGACATACACCAGTACAATTATCTTACAGATGAATACCCTATTACTCCCACCATTTTTGGGCTTCCCAAAATCCATAAGGATGTAAATCAACCCCCGATGCACCCAATTGTGGATGCTAGGGGTTCAATTATACATCCTTTGGCTAAATTGTTGGATATTAAACTCATTGGGGAAGTGTGGTTTTGTGAATACTTGACCAGTAAAGGGATAGAGCAGGACAAGATTAACACTTACAAATTATTACTGGACCCAGTGTTAAAATCAAATTTTATATGGTTTGAGAAACATCTTCATCTCCAAAACGAAGGTATTGCCATGGGGTCTTGTTGCAGGGGCTTGTAAACAAACATTGTGATGCTGATGTGGGAATACAAGTTCCTGTTCCCATCACCTTACTTTTCTCATTGTGATTTATACCTTCGTTTTCAGGATGATATTTTTATTTTATGGTCAGGTTCATAAGATTTTATACATTCCTTTATGGAGTATGTCAACCAGACTAATGATTTTTTATGTTTTACACATACTGTTAGCCAGCAGCAAATGTCATATTTGGATGTCCTGGTAAGGAAAGATGTGGTTGAAGGTTGCTATACTGCCGAACTTTTTTGCAAGCCAGCCTTTTCAAACACCGATTTACATTTTGAAAGTAATCACCCATTTGCTCAGAAACGAGCTATAGTGAAGGGCCAGCTCATGTGACTACAAATTAGGGTAGATTTATAGAAGAATGTGAAATAATGAAAATTATGTTTGTTAATAGGGGTTATCCTCTATGGCTACTGGATGAACTCCTTAGGGAAGTCATGCACAAGAGGGAAATTGGGCATTTTATACCATTACTTAATCATGCCCTTCCCCAACTGACAATATTTACAGAGTCTAGGGACACTAGTAATGATAGAGTTAATGTTACTATGAGGAAAGTATCACATTCAGAGGCTAGCAACTCAAACGAAATTAAGAATTTTGGCAAGGCTCTCATAACCACATTTTGTGTTGACAGTTATCTTTTAAAAGAAATGTTAATAAAAAATTGGAGCATTTTGAGGAATGATTGTTCCATTAGAGAGAAAATGGGGGATAAACCCTTGTTAGTATAGAGAATAGGTGGCAATTTTAAGCAGATAATGAAGCATACTAAGAAAAGCAAGAATGTAGGATACATGAGAAAATGTGGAGCCTGTACCTTTTGTAAACATATTTTGGATGTTGGACAAGTTGCAATTAATAATCAAAGTATTGTCATTTATGGCAAACCAAATTGCTATTCCACGAGAGTGGTTTTTGGTATACTGTGTCAGTCTTGCTCATGTTTTTACATTGGCAAGACAGAACATAAATTAAAATGCAGGATACGTGAACATTTATCTGACATTCGTAATAATAAATTAACCAATGCATTGACCAGACATGTTAATGCTTATTGCGACACCCATGCCCTGGCCCAGCAATCAAGGATCCTCATTCCTCACCACTAACACCAGAGAGGACATCTCATATATGAGGAAAGGATAACAAATACACACAGTAAAGTACAATTTTCCCTTAAGAGCACACAGAGATCACAGTCAGTCCGGGGCTGGTCACTCCCTTGCTCCCCAGGTCCCTAATAAGTATCCCCACTGGCACAGCTATAGAGTCCAGATATCAGCCTACATGGGCAAGCTAAAACCTCCAGCACCCTCTCTGTCCAACAAGTGCTTTGTGTTCCTGCCCAAGTAGCTGGCACACACACACTTTGAGATAAGAGTTTATACAACCACTCAGACACTTCTGGAAAAGGCTGGCACAGGTTCTCCAGCTGTTCCCCTTTTGCCCAGACTATATGGTAGTACCACTTGCCACCACCCAGCTAATATTTATCAGCTACTCAAAGGCCTTTAAAAGGGTGTCCAATTATTACTGTACAATATTATTATCCAATTGGTAGATGTGACTAAACAGTCAAAGCTTATTTGGAGTGACCTGAACAGTAAACTCTATAAATATGCAATGTACTCTAGAGCTTAAACTATCTCTACACAAACCAGCCACAGTTAAAAGATTTTAAAATATTTAATAATAAATAATTAAAACCACAAGACAATACTTTCTACTACACTGTCAGTGCTAGTCAAGAGAGTTCAGAGATCACACAGAAATACTTAAAATAAATCAGTAGTAAAGTTCTGACATTACAGAAAAACACAGTCTAAACTTTCTAATTCCTAGCTACTTCTAGGAGAAAACACAGTTCTAACATACTACTTACATAAAGAGATCATAAGGCAATGCTGAGTTGGATGTTCCAAGACAAAAATGCTTAATAATCTCTGGTTCACACTGTTTAAATTGAAACTGCAGTCCTGCTAAACATTACATAATCGTTTACACTTTCCTGGTGTTCCCAGGCTGACAGAAACTGCATTTACATTATTTTACATTTAGAGCAATAAAGGACATTTCACATGTAAATTCTAGTCATTAACTTTAGCCTTAAAACAATAGGCAGGATGCTTACTCTAGACTCATCAACTCCAAATTCTAACTTCAAAGGAACAGACATAAAGTAATTTTAACTTCAAAGGATCAACAAGAAATGCTTGACTTAACTTTCTTTACAGCAGAGGGCAATGTTGCCATATTGTTTTAAGTTCAACATTTCACATTTACAAATGATAGAATTATCTGCACAATTCTATCTGGCTAGGCTGGCAACCCTCACCCATCTCTACCAGTCTTTACACTTATAATGAACATAGGTTTAAGTTTATTGTTTTAGAAACATTGCAAGTTTCAGGCAGAGGTGGAGCATGGCTGCTGTTTGAATAAGTCAAGCTTTACTGGCAGCTGTGGCTTGGAGCACAGACATGGCCAGGTTTAAGTGAAGCAGAGTCACTGTTGTGCCTGCTTAAACTGAAAGCATGTAAGAGAAGAAGTTCATGTTGCTATTAAATATAAAGATCCAACACGAATATGAAATGTTTTAGGATGTGTTTTTATGCATTGCATATATTTAAAGAAGAATTGAGCTGCTCTTGTGAGTAGGAACTGTGTGTGTAGGGTGTGTCATAATGTAGCTTGAAGAAAATGCGTGTTTTACTTTTATTGAGTGTATCTGATGAAGTTCTGGTATATCTTGGCAGGAAAAAATCCTGTACTGTTGTTTTTAAAGATAGTCTATTTTATTAAACCCATGTTGTCTCCGTCAAGCTGCTTTTTGTTTTTTTGTTTTTTTTTAATTTGAACGCTATCTCTTTAAGGTTTGCAGTTTGTAAAGATAAACAGTATGTCAAATGTTAGGTTTGGAGCCAGTGAATCATTAGCTAGGTATAGAAGTATAGAGCATATGGAAAAGAAAAGCAAGTTGTTGTTATTATTGATGGGCAAGTTTATTATATGGAACCAAGTGTGTTAGTGAAAATATTACCAGTTACAGGTAGAGGTGTTTATTCATCTGTAGTAATTGTTAAAGTGTTACAGATGTAAGATACTTATGTTAGGTAGGAGATGGTGTTGACTATGAAGTTACAATAAGGCAACAATATATTGTTAAAATATATGTGCTAAGTTATTATTTAGTTATTTGTCAATATATTTAGATTTTTAAAGTGTACAGTATGGTACTTGAGTTGTGTACTGTTGGCATTAAGATCACCGTACAGTGCGGAACTGCATATTTATCATTTTCTTTGATGTAGTGCGATCTCGGAGTTGAGATATTTAATTGGCAGTGGGTGTGAGGGGGAGCAGGGGGGCTTGGCTCCCTGCTTAAATGTATAAAACTCTGAAGTAAGTTGATTTAATTGTTATTGTGTTTTGTATCAGTGGAGTGCAGGATCATATTTTTTGATATTTTAAATGTTGAGATTTTGAACTTTCATTAAATGTAACTGTCAATGTTATGGCTTCACTATTATGTCATTCAGGATTTTGTTAATTTGGGATATGAAAGTAGATCCATATATCTGTATCTATATCTATGTTTAAATATATATATATATATATATATATATATATATATATAGATAGATAGATATATATACATATGCATATATATACATATGTTGATAAATAGACATAGATGTGGAGATGCTGCTTAATTTGCAAACACATTGATCACAAAACTAATACAATTCTTCACAGAGTAATTTGCCTGAAAAAGATTCATACAATTTTTCCACCACCTAGGAAACAGCAATGCCATTAACTTGGGGTTTTCAAGACATAGGACTGGTATAATAGTTAATTGTTTATGAAGACCAACCATGGTTGGGAAGGACATCTTGTTGTCCATTCTCTTAAATCAGACTTCATGAGACTCTCTTACCCAGAAATATTAACTTATGCAGCGAGTACTGTTTTCACTGTCACAGTTGATTGAATCATGTAATGGCCCCAGTCCATGCTATTTTGACAAAAAACAAAGTAAAACTAAAAACTGTCAACAAAATTGCACCCAAAGGCTTGAGTACTTGATTCAAGAAGTTAAGTTCAAGTCATATGCACATACTTAAGGAAATGCCTGCTCAATGAATACATAACATGCTTGGAGATTAGTATATGTCTAACCATTTTTCTTTTACTACATGGGGTGGCAACAGAAAGAGATATCTGTGTGTGTGTGTGTGTGTGTGTGTGTGTGTGTGTGTGTGTGTGTGTGTGTGTGTGTGTGTGTGTGTGTGTGTGCGTGTGCGCGTGCGCGCGTGTGTGTTTGTGAAGGTGTTTACATATTTATTTGAAAAACAGCAATGTGACTTTGGATACAATGGGAAACAATACAGATGAAGTGTTTAATATCATTGACAGATAAATTACTGAAGAACTACCAACATTTATGTGTGTGGAATAGGTAAAATATTTTATGAGCCTGTACACTGTAAATTATAACTGTTTTTATGGGAAGTTATGTACATTATTGTACTGCAACAACCACAGTGCTGATAAAATTATATTTATGTCGTATCATCCTATGTAGTGGATGTGAATCGGATATTTAACCCATCCACATTCTGCAGATACCGGCTTGTGTCCCAGTCTTGCACCAGATATTACATTCTGCACCATAATCTATTTTAAATTCCTTATGCTGCATATATAATATCATTATTTCTTTTCACCAGTCTAATCTGCCCTCATGCTTCACTACTTTACATTGTTTTTCACATTTCACAGTATCAAATATTTTTCATTGCCATAGTACCAGTAAAGCTGTTATAGGTTCATAAGTATTAGGCTTGCTACCCTTGTGAGTAATTTTAAGTATAGATAGTTTCTATCCCATTTGGTTATAAATTGGTCTTACCCATCCCATGGTTGAGAATTATATATTACCCCTAATAAGCATAACTGGGATCATACCATAGATAATTTGAGTGGACCCATGCATGGAATCAATCATTTAGGAGCTGGCACTGTCTATTAATAGTACAGGGGACAGTCCTGGACTAAATTTTCTGTTTCCCATCCATAGATCTAAGTTGTGCTTGAAAATTGACAGGGATGAACTTTGTTTTATGTGGATGAAGAGTCTTTTCCACAGAAGTGAAATTCTCTGTGAAATATACCTGTCTTTCCAAACAATTCTGTTGATATTGCAGAAGAGATTTCATCCCCTAGACCAAGTATTTCTGACGCCATTTGACTTGCTGATGTGTAGTAAGTCCACAGGAAAAGGACAGAGGATGCCTTGTATGCCAGACACTAGTCACCTCTTAGCAGTCTATAGGATACTGAGTACAGTGACTTTGAGTCTGTCCATGTAGGACATTCTGTTTAACCTTGTATCCTTTTAGTAAGGTATATCTATAGGCATTCCAGTGGTTGCATACGTCTAGACAGACACATGCCAAAGGGGACATTATATTCAATGAATGCCCTATTGAGGGCTGAGTAAAGGGGGACAATGAAATCCCTAGCTCTAGACACAATCCCTTTGTTTATAAGCTGTGCAATATCGAAGGGCTTTCTTACAACAATAGACACATGCTGGTCAAAAGTTAGGTCACTGTCTGTATAAGTTCCAAAAATCCCAGACAACTGGATCAGCGCTTAGGGAGTTGTTAATGTGGTAGTTTCCTGGTGTAGATCCTTCAAAAAGGATACAATAATACATTTTTTGCATTTAGTTTCAATCCTTGATTTTGACACCACTTATGTTTTTAAGATAAACTTTCTTGTAGGATGGCGAAGTCATTTGGTGAATCAATGACTGCTCCTAGCTTATAGTTATATGCTAATTTAGCCAGCCAGAACCCTTTAGTATTAGGTTTTACTTCAGAAAAGTTGATGCCAGACAGGAGATCCCCCAACACAGAACCCTGGGGGACTCAATTGGTGTCTGGTCTCTTTGCAGAGATAAGTTCCATTATTTTTATTATCTGCATCCTATCTGCAAGCCGGTTGTCAATCTAGCAGGTGACATAGAGGTTTATTCCCAGTTAATTTAGCTTTTGTATTGTGCCTGAGTGTGGAATTAAGTCAAAAGCTTTTATTTTTATAATTATTCTTTGGTATTGCTCATGTACAAATTTCTGTCCATTAACAGGGAAGCTATTTTAACATTGCCTTTGTTTGCTTTTATCCACCGTATTGAATTGTCACGCATATTCTACAAACTTGATTCACTCTGGATCACCTCCTCCTGTTTATGTTTACAGCTATACTTTCTGCCAACTTGAATTTAAAAGTCCTCTCAGTCCAGCTTCCATTTTGGATTCTCATTCTTACACAGGTCACTTCTTCATATTCATTCTTTATGCAATATTCCATGTCTGTATTTCAATATTTTGCTTTATTGTTTAACTCACATTTTATTTCACTCACTTCCTTTTTTCAGATAATTATTCCACTTGTATTCTATTAATTTTACTTGCTTTGTATATTCACAGCTTTTGATAAGGGCATGTCTGTTTCTTTTAAATGTCTACTCCTTGTTTCATCATCAGTCACAACACAAATGATTATGTTTGTAATTAGAGAAGAATGCAGCCAATCAAACCCACAGTGAGTCTGTCTTCTCCAGTTCTGTTGCATATCCATCTAAATCTTTTTCTGTTATAAATTGTGCAAATCTGATAACTGTCAAATGCTTTCAAGACTGAGAATAACTGCTGAATGCTCCATAAGTACTGATATTTTGTTTTTTTCCTTATTAAGAAAAGTAACAATGAAACACCTATATGACCTCTTCCCAGCAGCAACCAGAACCAGCGCAATTTCCCTCTATAATGTTTCAGCTAATCTACCAATAATGGGGAGTAAATCATATTTCTTGATCCAACAATTCTTGCTTTGTGACAAATCTCTTTCTAATGAAATATTCCCACTGACAGTTATACTTCTATGCTTGCAAACACCAAAACCATTGACAGTAAATATATTCCTTCAAATCTGCAGATATATTTATTATGTTTTGATAGTTTATCAATTTGACACTATGACATGTCAGCAGGTTTAACAAATAGCCACACAGATACAAGAACTGTGGTGCAACCTCCATGAGCTGTATATTCCAAGTGTTTTTTTTTTTTTCATACTTCTGCATTCAGCATGACATGTTAGTTATTAAAGCCAGGTCATTAACATTAAATCTTCATACCCATATTTAATAGAATGAGCGTAAGGTCTATAGACTCAATCATCTGACAATGCATAGGTATGTGTCCCTTAACTACTGTAAAAAGATGAAATCACTATAAGTGTTGACGGTACCCTCACTGTTCATCTTGAATTAGCCATTGTGCTTTGGCATAAAAATGAGCTTGTCTGCCTGTATTTCCAAGCTAGAGAAATTATGTTCAGGAGGTTGTTATCAGTCTGTTGTGGCTAACAACTTTTGCTACTAAAACTGAATTTTTCTTGTAACTTTCCATAGTGAATTGCTAATATTTCTACTTGGTCTTGAAAGGTTTTTTCTCATGTTAGAGATCTTTGCAGACCATCTTAAGATCACAAGTTTCCACCTTTTGTTGTATAATTTGATTATGGAAGGATTCCATCACAAACGCTTATTTTTAAATTTACCTCTGTACTTGTTATTTATAGGAAAATATGTTTTTATGGAAGAATTCGGGTGGAGACAAAAGTCAGAGGTACAAGTGGCTGCATCAACAATCAGGTCCTCAAGTGGAAGAGAATTCTTGTACATAATATCACCCGAAAGGGAAAGGAGGCTGACTTTGGAGAAACCTCCCAAAATAGTGGCATTTGTTGTGAGTTCTAATGGAAAACATAATGGACAGATGGCTTGACTTGATTGTGAATTGTGAGACTTTAGGAATGGAACATATAGCTTAAATACTGATAAGGATAAGATCAAGTAGATCTGTACTTTTAGTAGAAAGCACTAGCTGGTCCAGTGAGTCAAAGTTTACAAAGTTTGGGAAAAGTTAAGCCCAGTTATTGTTTGTAATTTACTAATTAATAGATAGGTAGTTGAATTCACTCAGCATATGTGTTTTTGTTTCAGTGGTTAGGGTCTTAGGTATAGGTGGTAGATAGGAAGGGACAGAGAAAGGGTTATAGGATTTGTTATAGTATAGCAATTTCATTTATTTGCTGTCACAACAATGCTGAAAAGTTTAATGTCTAATTTGTGCTGAATTTTTCTTGAGACAATTGGGTTACAGATATTAAGCAAGGGCAATTAGAGTCTAGTAGAAGGAAGTTTAACTTTGTGGCACATAATTAGATGTTTCCTCCTTTTGTATGGCAGGATCCCACCACAGAGGTTTATTATAGTGCATGCTATATGGACTATGAGCAGCTATGCAATACCAGGGGGTACAATAGGAGCCATTCACAGGACTTAAGTGTGAAAAGAGACAACAGGCAGAAAATAGGAACTATTCCCAGAAACTCAGTGTGTCTTATTGCTAATACAGACACATTCAAGATGTCAGTCATCCCCTGCCAAAATCAACTTTTGTCAGGGGATCAAAAGGCAGAACATTAAGGTTTCAAGAAGGAGAAGAAGAAGGTATATTATAATACATGTAAGAATCAAGTTTGAATGCCACAGTAACAGTGGATATGCACTGTACTGTAACACTTAGGATCAGTGCCACAGTAAGCAGGTAATAGCAGAATAGTTCAATTTAACCTGAGGCAGAATAACTCTAACACAGACTTCAATGCAAACAGCATAAACCATACATTTACACAGATGAGTATAGCATAAATCTCACTATGTATCATGCAAAAAACAGCATGTTCAGTATAACAGTGTATCACAGTGTATCCTAATATCTAGTCTACATAACACAATACAATATCTTAATACAGGTATGCCCTGTGCAGCCAAATGCAAACCTAACAAATTAATGTAGTGATAGAAGTGCAGTACAACTGAATATGGAGATGAGCTACATTCATATGCTATGGCAATCAGCAATAGCAAATCTGTACAGCAAACACAATGTAGCACATGAAATAAAATTGTCTTGGGTTTACATACCAATAGCATGCATTAAATCAAAACAATATCATTCAGAAAGTCGGATAAGAAACCAATACATGAATTTTCTGGAGAAGTCCATATTCCAATTTAAGTTCAATAGGAAAGCAATCAACCAATAAAGGGCAACGGTAACTATGCATACCCATAAACAGATATCTACTGGTCCCAATTGTTTGAAGTGATTAGGTTACCAGGCTGTGGAGAAAAATGGTGAGTGACAAAAGCACCCATCTCTTATTTTATATTAGAAAATGATCTTGGAAATCACCGATCCCTATTGGACACTCAGTGTTCTGAATGTGGGAATTAATGGACAGTGAGAGTGTGATAAAAAGAAGAGCACTTATTTTGGTAACAGGACTGAAATCATATACTGGAGCAATGATTTCCTTTCAGAAACTGCAGTAATTAAAAGCCATGGTTAGCAATTATGAAAAATAAAATGTTGTTGTGTCTTTCGGCTTATTAGGGGGGTTAGGGGTCGCCACAATAGAACTCCGGTCCACTAATGTTTGGTAGTGGATTTTTACATGCCGAGTTACCAGCCCTGATGCACAACCTTTAATGAAGTCACGCCCATTCATGCATGCCTCCACACAGAAGATGCGCTAGCTGAGAATCAAACGCGACAACGTCTTACTGTGAGATGACAATGCTACCGCAGCACCAATTATGAAAAATAAAATAAAATGAAAAAATAAGATATCAGATATAATACAGGTAAATGCAGCTGCGTAACAATGACCTGATGTTTCCTTTTTCCTTGAAAAGCCATGGATAATGAGCAGGAGAAAAACTGCAAAACTAAATGCAAGCAACTGCAATAGCACTAACAAAGATCTATGGTGTGTGTGTGTGTGTGTGTGTGTGTGTGTGTGTGTGTGTGTGTGTGTGTGTGTGTGTGTGCATTTGTTCATGCATTAATGTGTGAACTGAAATGGCTTGGGGACTACATCTAATAGAATCAGCTAACATTTCTATGTCTATTTTTTAAATCCTCATAGTTAACAAAATGAATGTGTGTGTGTGTGTGTGTGTGTGTGTGTGTGTGTGTGTGTGTGTGTGTGTGTGTGTGTGTGTGTGTGTGTGTGTGTGTGTGTGTGTGTGTGTGTGTTTGTGTGTGTGTGTGTTTGTCTGGCTGGCTGACTGCATGTGTGATAGAGATGCAGTGACAGAGTGTGCTTTGCCCTGGCATCAAAGACTTAAATACATTACTGTTTCAGTTATTTATACATTTCTTCATTCATTTAATAAGAAAAAAATATGTGAAGTGTACATCCAATAAAGTTGGTGTAATTCCTGTGTACGTGTGTGTGTGTGTGTGTGTGTGTGTGTGTGTGTGTGTGTGTGTGTGTGTGTGTGTGTGTGTGTGTGTGTGTGTTTCTCTGACTGACTGCTTGTGTGATAGAGATGCAGTGACAGAGTGTGCCTTGCCTTGTATATGTCTGACAGCAAAGACTTAAATACATTACTGTTTCAATTATTTATACATTTCTTCATTCATTGATAAATATATATATATATATATATATATATATATATATATATATAAGGTATACATTCAGTAAAGTTGCTGTAATTGTTGTTTGCATGTGTGTGTGTGTGTGTGTGTGTGTGTGTGTGTGTGTGTGTGTGTGTGTGTGTGTGTGTGTGCACATGTGCATGTGTGTATGTGCATGCTTCTGTGTGTGAGAGTGTGAGCTTGTGTGTCTGCACTTATTTATTTATTGATTGATTGAGTGATTGATTGACATTTGTTTAATGTGAAAATCCAACTGGATAGAATCCCATTTTTCAGTGGAGGTCCTGGGAGAAATGTTGCAAAGATACAAAACATTTTAAGAACAACAAATTTACAATCTTTAAAAATAATGCAAAAGAACAAATGTGGTTTAAATAATTATACCAAAGTAGACATAATATGTAACCATTGATTAAGAATAGGCACAAGTTATATGACAATGATTTAATAGTTAGAGAAGTTTTAGCCATTTTGTAGAGAAATTAACAGTAAGCTGTAGAATGCAAACAGGAATTGCAATATGAAGTGAGAGAATAGCAAGTTTATGGTATATTTAGAGATAGATGTAGACGAGTTAGAGTTTATGCTCAACTAAATTGATATTCACATCCCCTCGTTGTATTATTCCTTGTGACATTGTTATGGATAGCAAGTGTATAATATTATCCAATATAACTGAATCATCACCAGGAAGGATATAAAGAATGTGTTTATAATTGTTTAATCTCAGCAAAGTTAAGTTATAAGAAGCTCTGCTGAATTGAATTTTGATGTCAGTTTTCTGCAAGGAGAAATGTGGCAATTGTTGTGAAATATGAAAGCAATACCACCATCTTTCAAGTGCATACCATCATTATGGATGATATTATAGCCAGGAGGTATAATTTTGGAGTCATTTATGTTGGGTTTAAGTCAAGTTTCTGTTACAGTGAGAAGATTAGGATTATGTTGGGTAATGTATGCATGTAGTTCAGCAACTTTATTTCTTATGCTTCTAACATTTATGGCAGCAAAAGTGAGATTACTAGGGTTGGGGGTTGACCATTTAGGGTTAGAGTAGTACATGGAAAATAATTGTCTTGATGTTGATTATCATAGGTGGGGCCAGGATTAGGGTGAATGCTTCCTCCTAGAAGGATTTTAGTATATTGGGGAATTATTGATAATTGTTGTTTGGAAAGTATTTTTCCTATTAATTTTGTTTTGATTTGAGTTGAAATTGAGTTAATCTGTCTATATATGGAGTAAATGTGATGGACATCATTAAATAGGTTTGGCACAGTGTGTGGAGAGTGGAGAGATGATGTATGAATAGGTGGTTAGAACAAAAATGGAGATATGTTGAGAGCTATTATAGGTAACAGCAGGATGGAAGATGCCCCAGTAGCAGGAGGAAATAGAGAATAAGCTGAGCAGTTGCATAATTAAGTAAAGGTGTCTGTATGGTATAGTTGGCAGGTAATGGGGAAGTAGGGATGAAGAAGGAAAAAGAAATTGCAGGGTAGATGGATGTTTAGTAGTGGTTGCACATGAAAGCTAATAGAAGGTAGGTTGGAAAGAAATATTTTCTATAAAGGAAGGGAGTTAGGTTGTTCTAGTATCATCTCTGTAATGTAAGGAATCGGGGTTAAAAGGCAAGTGTAAGAACATGTAAACAAAAATAGGAAAAAGTGAGGGTTTATTTGAGAAAAGTGGAAGGGAATGTTGCTAAAATATTAAATGAAAGGCAGGAATTAGGTAGAAAGAAACAGGAGTGTTTCATAGTAGTAAGGTTGTTTGGGAGGGTTATAGAATAGCAGTCACAAGTGTAATGTCTGTATAGGAATTATAGTAGTAGAGGAAGAAGGGGTGAGTGGGAATTGGGGGTAGGGTAGGTGCGCAAAGTGAAGCCAAGCATAACAAGGCAGATTGTAGTATGCTTCCCACCTCAGATCAAATTATAACAGAGGATAATCATTTATAGCCAATACAAAGCAATTAGCAATGAAGTAGAATGTAAAGCAGGTTTCCTTTCATTTCCTGAATGCAGAAATGTGTTAGCCAGGAAGACTAAGTAACTGACATATACAATGTAATCTATTAGTCAAGAAAAAGGACAGTGGCCAACTTAGTAAGTTGTCCTTAGACAGCAGGGATAGCTCTGTCCAAGAGGGTGTGTTAAAAACTAATGTTCAGCATAGGCAGGCATGTATTTGACTAGATGAAGGTAATGCTAAGGGTACTCATAGCAGTATGGAGAGAAAGGAATATCCTAGATGACTGGAGAATAAGTATACTCATGTTGTGTACAAGAATAAAGGGGACATCCACAATTGTGGGCAGTACAGAGGTATCAAGCTTCTGTCACATTGCATGAAAGTTCTGGGAAGGGTGAATGCTACATGATTATGCAGAGTAGTAGAAAGTAAGATGGGAGATGAGCAGTTTGGATTCAGATCAGGATGCAGCATGACTGACCTGATGTTTGCAATGAGACAGATAGTTTAGAAGAAATTAGAGCTAAAGAACAAGTGTAACTGGGCATTCCTAGACTTGGAGAAAACATATGACAAGGTCCCAAGCAAGCTGATTTGTGCAGTACTGCACTGGTTTGTAATCCCAGAAACATTGGTAGAATTAGTGCAGGCTATGTACAAGGACCCAATGACTCAGGTATGAACAGTGTTCAGTCTCACAGAGGGGCTCCCAGTGGGAGTGGGTGGGCACCAGGGTTCAGCTCTGAGCCCACTGCTGTTCAAACTGGTAATGGACTACATTAACCAAAAGATCAGAGGTGACAGATCAACAAAGTTGCTGTATGCAGACAATGTGTCATTACAAGTAGACTCTGAGCAATAACTTCAGCAAAAAATAGGGGAATGGAATGCAAAATTGAAGACACATAGGATGAATATATGTACAGATAAGACAGTGACAAAGTGAAGTTGAAAATTGAGATAGAAGGGAAGATAGTGGAACATGTTAATAGCTTCAAGCATTTGGGAGGGGTAGTTGAGGAGAAGGTACGTCTGAATGAAGAGGTCAAAGCTAAAATCAGATGGGCTTCAACTAATTGGCATAGAATGCCAGGTGTAGTGTATGACAGAAGAATGCCAAAGATGCTGAAAAGTAAGGAATACAAAACAGTGGTCCAACCAGTACTACTGTGTGGTACAGAAAACTGAGCAGTAAGGGCAGTGCAGATGAGAAAGCTAGAGGTGATAGAAATGATTTGAATGAGAAGGGTGGTAGGATGCACATAGAAATGAAGTGCCTGAAAAGGGTGGTAGAATACACACTGTGGGACAGATAAAGGACATAAGAGCAGCAGTCAGAGTAGCTCCATTTGCAGAAAAGATCAAAGATAACAGATTATGGTGGCTAAGGCACATGTGTAGAAAGGCAGAAGGCAATCCGGTGACAAAGATTTGTAACAGACAGGAAGAAGTTAAGAGGAAATGAGGGCATCCAGCAAAGAGGTGGCTGGATTGTGTGAAAGAAGATCTCTGACATTCAAGCATGTGTGTTGAAGAAGGTAGGAGTGTGGCATTGAACCGAGAGAGATAGTGAAAGTTTATATGACACCCCAACCCCATGTAGAAAAATGGGAAAATGGGGGTTGATGATGATGATAATAATGATGATGAACATAATATACAGCAAGGTTCTTCAAGTTAAATTTGCTTAAATTGTACAAAGAAAAAATTTTCAGTGAAAATTTTCAGGAGTTGACGTTTGTTGCAAAGCTACAACAATATATGGGTCGGATGTATTGACCCCAGGCTCTGAAACTTACTTTGTGTGTGTGTGTTTGTGTGTGTGTGTGTGTGTGTGTGTGTGTGTGTGTGTGTGTGTGTGTGTGTGTGTGTGTGTGTGTGTACACATTATTATTTTATATTTTGCATGAAAAAACACTTCCTCCAGCAACAGTTACATATCATATACCAGCTCTGAGAGAGAATGCAAAGGAACTGTTTTACATCAAAATATGAAAACATAATTATATGTATAGATTAATAATTAAATAAATACAAATAGTTTAACAATTATTCAGTTTAAATCATGTCCTCCAGGATGGGCATTGCTGTGGAACTAATGGACCTTCTAGGGGGAGGGAGGCACTTTGCCTGTGGAGTTGGTCCTGACATCACACCTTTTGGTGCACTACTTCTCTGTAACTCCTACTCCATTAGGCATTATTGCTTGCATGCAGTGTTGGGTATAGACCTTCTCAGTTACAATGGGACTGACTCCAAGATCACGACAAGGTCTAAAAGAACAACCTGGTTGGATTGTTGCTCAACCAAAAGCAGCACAGCCTAGCCAAATAGACAACAGGGCAGCAACTCACAATTAAAAAATGCAGACAGATAGCCAATTCAAGCACTACCTGTTTAAAAAACCCATAGAAGACAAGTGCCTTAAAACTAATTATTTCACCTACTCCCATCAGAGAATAACTTCCCATTTTAATGGCACTGTATTGAAGTTCAAGTCTAGGTATAGACGTTCAGTCCAGTAGGAGTGTTGTGCAGTTCAAACAGCCAAGACAAACAAATCACAAAGCTGTGCAATGATTTATAATTTAAAAAAAAAATCTCGCAAACAGCAAATTGAAACACTTGCTGTTGAAACAGTCCATAGTAACCAGACCCCTAGAACAGTAGAAATTTCCTCTGCTTAAACAATCTGTGGTAACCAGACCCTTATAACAATAGAACTCTCCAGAGAAATCATACAGAACTTCTAAAAGAAAAATCACCAAGGTAGTTGCAATGTTTCAAGGTAAGTAGCAAATAAGCAAATAAATAAATAAATACATAAATAAATAATTAAATAATAAAATAAGTGCAGCCTGGTTATAATGGGACTGATTTCAAGGTCAGGTACAGGTGCAGAAGTACAGTCCAGTTGGAGTGTTGTACAGCTCAAAGCAGCCAAACAAATTGTAGTAAAAGACCATTCAATGGCTTGCAATTATAAAAAAAAATATCAGTTGAAATATTCACTGTGCAAACAATCTAGAGTTACTAGCGTCATATAACTTCATAGAATAATAGTCATTTCCTATGTTCTGACCAGAGCTCAACTACCGATGTTCTAAATGAAAAATCACCTAAACAGTTAAAGTGATTTTTACATTAAGCAGTTAATGAGCATAAACTAGTAAGATAGTAACTTTCTAGTAAAAGGACTGATTTTATTGTAAAGTCCAGGTGTGGAAATGCAAATTGCTAGGAATTTTGCACAGCTTAAACCAGCCCAGCCAAATAGAGCACAATGCCTCACAAAGGCTCGCAGTTAAAAAAAATTAAAAAATATCTGTAATTAGATTTAATGTGTACAACTATGTTTCTAATATGCCCATCTGTACTACCTCCCTCATGTTCATCCTTTGCAGGTGATGTTGGATACCCTGGCTTATAAAACCCATGCAGAGCTCACAGTGCGTGGTTAAACACCAGTATAACACTGTGCATACACACATACCAGCAATATTTTAGAACATATGTTTGGCCTTCTCAAAATGCTCTTCTGCTGCCTTGACATCTGAAGGGATTGGTTCCAGTATCACCATGCTAAGGTTTGCAGGATATACTTACAATGTTGTATGCTACATGGTATGGTGGTAAAGAGGCAGACTGGGCAGGCCAGAATACTGTTATGTTTGGATTATGTGCTCACATGACCAACAAGGAAAGCACATCTACACCATCATTTGACTAGAATGTGGTGGAACAACAACAACCACCAACAGTTGTAAGAGGAGCTCCCAGTCTGTGACAGGTTCAGTACATAACAGTGCAGTTAAAGAGATGATGCTTAGTCTAGATATATGGGTCCTGATGAGTACATAAAGCAAGCATGATGTATGTAGTACAGATATCAGGTTGAGCTGGTCAGTACATGGTTGAGCCACACTGTGTATCAGACATTTCCACATTTAACCCATATGTTTGAGGATGGAGTGGCTAACAGTCATCATCATGTGCAGAGTTGACTAGGAATAGAATGACACATAATCACCTACACACACACACTGGGTGAGGGCCTATCATAGTAGTCTGAGTTGACAGATATTCTGTCGCATACAGTTTCCTCCAACTGTGGTTGGGTGAGGGTCCCAGTAAGTGACTGTGGCCTGATGTGGAAGTGTGCATCTTGAGATGGTGAATATTCTTTGCCATAGACAATTTCCTCCTGACATTTGTTAGGGTGACCCACTTTATGACTGATCTGTGATAAATATGTTGGCATGTTGCACTAGGATATGTGATCTCTACTGACAGGGATGGTGTATAAATGCATGAATGTGGCCTGGATGAGGTTTACCAATGTAGTGTCTTACCAAAGGAGGGTAAGAGTAGTGGCCACCTATGATTAGGGGTGGCATAGTGTGGTACATGTATAGGTGCAGGTGAAGACTGTACAGTCCACCACCACCCCCTTCAAGGCCAACCCAAGTATGTACCATAACCTGGAATCAAGCAACATTGATGATCAGTGTGGCACTAATAATAATATCAATACAGAAAAAATAAAACAGTAAACAATACTTTTTCATAAAAATGTAATTGTATTATGCAGTGACTAATCAATATGGGAAAAAACTAAAACAGTAAACACGAGAGATCAAGATAGCTGCAGTCCTATGAATACCATTACTCATTGGCTCCTACAAGGGATTCAAAAATTTAACCAAATCAGAATAGAGCTTATTTAAACAAAAGAAATATTACAATCCCACAACTATAATCTGCCTTCTAGATATCTTAAAACTAGAAAAAACAAATCTTATCATTTGAAAAGAGGAAGAGCAGTCAAGATTGGGCCTAAGATTCCTGCCTGGCAGCAACCATGAGGTGTGACATCTTTTACATAAGGAAAATTAAAGTCTAACAATGTCAATCAAATCTGACAACATGAACATTCAAGCCACTAAAACTAAATTTTCCATAGTAGCATCACCCAAAAAGGCTGTTTTATCCAAAAGACCCAGAACTGGGAAACAACAAGATACAAGTAAACCAGCAAACAAAACTAAATCAGAACAGCTTACAAATCTTGAGGATTTAAAAATGGTTTTGCAATTAATGCAAATCGCTATACAAAAGTTCTCTGATCGACTCCAGACATTTGGGGACTCTATTAACCAGATCACTAAAAGAATGGAAAAAAATTAAGAAAGAGTCCTGGAAAATGAAATCAAACTACACCATTTGCAGAAACAATCAGAGTCTAATTCCAAACACATACAGGAGATGCAACAAAATATCACTGCCCTTGAAGCAAGATCCAGATGAAACAATATGATTATTAGTGGAATCCCTCAGCAGATTGATCAGCCCAGCTTTGTGGAAATGATCCAGCAGATATTTATTTATTTATTTGACATTTGTTGACCAGGTTGGTCCAGCTGGGCTGAGGCCCTTTTTCAATGGAGACATATGGATAAAAGATCCACAAATACAAAGATACTCTAATGCATGACCACAGAAGACATAATACATAGATATGTAGAACAAGATTTAAAAAAATTAATGATAATACAAATTATAGATAAGACATGCGATTGCTAATAACTTCTAAAAATCAGTAATATACAGCCTATTACTGTACAGAGTAAATGTTACGTAATTAGAAAAAAATGACATTCTTTATCATCAGTACACCTGAAAAGAAGCAGTGTGAAAATACAAGTTAGGTCTGTAATTTGAGTTAATGCCTATATTAAAATGCAGGTGGAGAGAGTAGAAGAAGTAACAGCTGTACTGAGAAATTAGGTGGAAGAGAAAGGAAGTAGGGTGATACAGGTGGGGGAGAGGGGAGGGAGACAGGTTGACCAACGGCAATAAGGTCAATCTGGGGGATGATTACACTGAAATAGTTTTGAGTTGCTTAGGTGGTTTTTTAATGCAATTCTGAACTGATGTTTGGGTTTAATATTTTGAATGTCAAGTGGACGTTTATTCCAGTTTTCAGCTGGTGAATAGCTGTAAAGGTTTTTGCTGAAGTTGATCTTTGTCTTGTATATGGTAAGGAGATGTTGTTCTGAGCAACGAAGTGTCTTGACTAGGGAGTAGGTGGAGATAATAGAGGAAATGCTGGGACAGAAAGATGGTTGGTGGAGTATGGAGTGAATTATCTGAAGCTGAGAGAGGAGGAGATTATGGGAAAGTTCTAACCAGTTTAGTTTCCTCATTGCTAAGCAGTGGTAAGAAATGTATGGGAGTTCAGCAGCAAATTTGGCAACTTTGTTGTAGTTGATTTGTAATTACAACAAAGTTGCCAAATTTGCTGCTGAACTCACTACTTAAAAAGACAACTGAGGCAAAACAAATAATCACTGAAAGAGCACAGCGAGCAATCCGTTTTTTCACAAAATACAGAAAAACCCAGACAGGTATATGTTAAAATACTAAATTACGAAGACATCATCAAAATTCTTTCAACTGCCAAAAGAAAGAAATACCTTATTTGGAATGGCAATACAATCTTCTTGACACAAGACCTCCCAATGGAAAATGAAATCAAACTAGACCTTCTACAGAAAGAAACATAATCTAATTCTAAACACATACAGGAGATGGAACAAAAAAATCACCAACCGTGAAGCAAGATCCAGGTGAAACAGCAGAATCATTAGAGGAATCCCTGAGCAGATTGATTAGTCCAACTTTATGGAGATGATCCATCAGATATTTGCCTCCCTATGTGAAAACATGACTGAGGCAAAACAAATAATCATTGAAAGAGCACATTGAGTGATCTGTTTTTCACAAAATACAGAAAAACCCAGGCAGGTATACATTAAAATATTAAATTACCAAGACATCTTCAAAATTCTTTCAACTGCTAAAAGAAAGAAATACCTTATTTAGAATGGCAATAAAATCTTCTTGACACAAGACCTTGCACTGCAAATAAAACAGTGCATATGCTCCACAAGTTGGGTGTACTATGGATGAGAAAGAAATATTTTGGAGTGAGTTGAATGAAGTGGTGGTGAGTGTACCCAAGGGTGAGAGACTAGTGATTGGAGCGGACCTCAATGGGCATGTTGGTGAAGTGAACAGAGGGGATGAGGAAGTGATGGGTAGGTATGGTGTTAAGGAGAGGAATGCAGAAGGTCAGTTAATTGTGGATTTTGTGAAAAGGATGGACATGGTTGTGGTGAATACGTATTTTAAGAAGAGGGAGAAGCATAGGGTGACATACAAGAGTGGAAGAAGATGCACTCAGGTGGATTATATCCTATGTAGGAGGGTCAGGCTGAAGGAGATGGGAGACTGTAAAGTGGTGACAGGGGAAAGTGTAGTTAAGCAGCATAGATTGGTGGTCTGTAGGATGACGTTGGTCATCAAGAAGAGGAGGAGGAGGAGTGTAAAAGCAGTGCCAAGGATTAAATGGTGGAAGTTAAAAAAGGGTGATTGTGAGGTGGAGTTCAGGGAAGAGTTAAGACAGGCACTGGGAAGCAGTGAAGAGTTACCAAATAGCTGGGAAACTACAGCAGAGCTAGTAAGGGAGACTGCTAGAAAGGTGTTTGGTGTGACATCTGGACAGAGGAAGGAGGACAAGGAGACCTGGAGGTAGAATGAGGAAGTACAGGAGAGTATACAGAGGAAGAGACTGGATGAGAAGTGGGATTGCCAAAGAGATGAAGAAAGTAGACATGAGTATAAGGAGATTAGACGCATGGCAAAGAGAGAGGTGGCGAAGGCTAAGGATAAGGCATATGGAGAGTTGTATGAGAGATTGGACACTAAAGAGGGAGAAAAGGACCTGTATCGATTGGCTAGACAGAGGGACAGAGCTGGGAAAGATGTGTAGCAGGTAAGGGTGATAAAGGACAGTGAGGGAAACATACTCACAAGTGAGGAGAGTGTGTTGAGTAGATGGAAAGAGTACTTTGAAGGGCTGATGAATGAAGAGAATGAGAGAGAAAGAAGGCTGGATGATGTGGGGATAGTGGATCAGGAAGTGAAACAGATTAGCAAGGAGGAAGTAAGGTCAGCTATGAAGAGGATGAAGAATAGAAAGGCTGTTGGCCCAGATGACATACCAGTGGAAGCATGGAGGTGCTTAGGTGAAATGGCAGTGGAATTCTTAACCAGAATGTTTAAGTAAATTTTGGAAAGTCAGAGGATGCCTGACGGGTGGAGAAAAAGTGTTTTGGTACCTATCTTTAAGAATAAGGGTAATGTGCAGAGCTGCAGTAACTACAGAGGGATAAAATTGATCAGTCACAGCCTGAAGTTATGGGAAAGAGTAGTGGAAGCTAGGTTAAGAAGGGAGGGGATGATTAGTGATCAGCAGTATGGTTTCATGCCAGGAAAGAGCACTACAGATGCAATATTTGCTCTGAGAGTGTTGTTGGAGAAATACAGAGAAGGTCAGAAGGAATTGCATTGTGTCTTTGTAGACTTAGAGAAAGCATATGACAGGTTGCCTAGAGAGGAGTTGTGGTATTGTATGAGGAAGTCAGGAGTGGCAGAGAAGTATGTAAGAGTGGTACAGGATATGTACGAGGGTAGTGTGACATTGGTGAGGACTGCGGTGGGAGTGCCAGATACGTTTAAGGTGGAGATGGAATTACATCAAGGATCAGCTCTGAGCCCTTTCTTATTTGCAGTAGTGATGGACAAGTTGACAGATGAGATCAGACAGGAGGCCCCGTGGACTATGATGTTTGCAGATGACATTTTGATATGTAGTGAGGGTAGGGACCAGGTTGAGGAGACCCTGTTGAGGTGGAGATATGCTTTAGAGAGGAGAAAAATGAAGGTCAGCAGGGCTAAAACAGAATATATGTGTGTAAATGTGAGGGAGGGTAGAGGAATGGTGAGGATGCAGGGAGTAGAGTTGGTAAAGGTGGATGAGTTTAAGTACTTGGGATCAACAGTTCAGAGTAATGGTGAGTGTGGAAGAGAGGTGAAGAAGAGAGTACAGGCAGGGTGAAATGGGTGGAGAAGAGTGTCAGGAGTGATTTGTGACAGACGGGTACCAGTAAGAGTGAAAGGCAAGGTCTACAAGAGGGTAGTGAGACCAGCTATGTTATATGTGTTGGAGACGGTGGCATTGACGAAAAGGCAGGAGTCAGAGCTAGATGTGACAGAGTTAAAGATGTTAAGATTTGCACTGGGTGTGACTACGATGGACAGGATTAGGAATCAGTATATTAGAGGGTCAGCTCAGGGTGGACAGTTTGTAGACAAAGCAAGAGAGGCGAGATTGTGTTGGTTTGGACATGTGCTGAGGAGGGATGCTGGGTATATTAGGAAAAGGATGCTATGGATGGAGCTGCCAGGTAAGAGGAAAAGAGGAAGGCCTAAGATAAGGTTTACGGATGTGGTGAGAGAGGATATGCAGGCGGTTGGTGTGAAAGAGCATGATGCAGAGGACAGGAAGAAATGGAAACAGAAAATCCGCTGTGGCAACCCTTAACGGGAACAGCCAAAAGAAGATGATGATGCTTATCTAATTAAAAAAAATACATTTCAAATCAGATACCCTGACACTCTGTCCTTTCAATACAATGGCACCAAATACACAGTGTCAACAGTTAAAGAGGCAAGAAGTGCCTTTCTAATACCTTTAAAGACTGCCTGATGAAGAAACAGTTAAATGCTGAATATAGTCAGGACTCACCTTTGGATACCTTACCTTACCTTGTTTCTTTTTCCTCTCTTCTAAATGTTCAAAGGGGTTAGATGAAATGTACTTTAAATTTCCAGTACCTTATATCTTTCCAGTGGGTTCTGTCAACCCAGGGTTCTAGTTTCCAACTGGAGTTTTTGTCTGCACCTGCATAAATGTGAGGTCAGCATCGATCCACACTCCCAGTGCTCCATGGTTGAACTAACTTCCTGGTTCAACAAGTTTTAATCAATCAAAGGGAAATGAGCATCTCTTGAGTTTCTGGTGGTGCAACCTAATCTAACTGCTGCAGTGGTGTTCAGAAAACTCTACAAGCAAGTTGAGAGACTAAATAAAGAAGTTTATTCCACCTAAGAGAAGAAGAAGCATAGATAACTCACAGGAAACAGTGTGGACTCCCATCTATTTTCCAGTCTATGAGCAGGAACCTTCCTTAAAACAGATCTCCTTCGGGTAATCTTTTGAAAGCTCATAATACATTTTGTTGGTGGTCAGAACCAAGCTAATTTACTCAGAAATTATTCCCTCAAAAGATGCTAGGACAGAGCCAGTTCATATTTTACAAAGGGATCATATCTCTTAACTACCCACTTCCAGGATTCTTATCATATTTAAGTTATCTATTTGCACACAAATTTTTAACAAAGGAAAACAGGATGAGCTTCTTCTAAAGAGATGCTTATCCCTGTTCATTTCTTATTTGATTGAGCAAATGTAGCAGGAATCATTTGTGATATTAGATGTTTTTTATTTTATTTATTTATTTGATTCTGTTTAATGGGTGGCTATACTTATTAGAAGCTCTTAAATTTTACATATTTGGGACACAAAATGTCATTAACTGCAAGTATGTCTAGAGAGTATTTGTTATTCTTCCTGTTATAACATCTAGGCTCTGAGACACTGACTTAGTGTTTTTACACTCCAGGGATGCTTCTTTTAATAAGCAATTTAATTACTTATAATTTAGTACATTGTGGGTTTTCATAAAAAGCATGCCGTTTTTTTTGCGCTGTAGATTACTATGATATAGGTTTCTAAATGACCTGAGATACACCAACCACCAACTATACCAGGGACGCATTGTGCTGGATTAGATCTCCATCGGGTAATCTTTTCAAAGCTCATAATATATTTTGATGGTGGTCAGAACCAACTTAATTTACTCAGAAATTATTCCCTCAAAAGATGCTAGGACAGAGCCAGTTTATATTTTACAAAGGGATCATATCTCTTAACTACCCACTTCCAGGATTCTTATCATATTTAAGTTATCTATTTGCACACTAATTTTTAACAAAGGAAAACAGGAGGAGCTTCTTCTAAAGAGATGCTTATCCCTGTTCATTTCTTATTTGATTGAGCAAATGTAGCAGGAATCATTTGTGATATTAGATGTTTTTTATTTTATTTATTTATTTGATTCTGTTTAATGGGTGGCTATACTTATTAGAAGCTCTTAAATTTTACATATTTGGGACACAAAATGTCACTAACTGCAAGTATGTCTAGAGGGTATTTGTTATTCTTCCTGTTATAACATCTAGGCTCTGAGACACTGACTTAGTGTTTTTACACTCCAGGGATGCTTCTTTTAATAAGCAATTTAATTACTTATAATTTAGCACATTGTGGGTTTTCATAAAAAGCATGCAGTTTTTTTTTGTGCTGTAGATTACTATGATATAGGTTTCTAAATGACCTGAGATACACCAACCACCACCTATACCAGGAATGCATTGTGCTGGATTGGATTCTTTTACATTTTTATGCTTTACTCTATATAACAAAAGTGGCACTGGCAAATATTCTTTTACAATGGTGGGCTAAACAGATTTGTACTAAATGGACCCTACAACCTATATTTTCACATTGGTAATCATGGTGTGTTCGGCACAAGTAGAAAACTCTAGTGATTTACTGCCATCTTGATGGTACAATCTGTACCTCCACTTTTCCAAGCCAAGCTATCCACGTTCATCTGTCATATTATTTATACATTTTTAGTATATACTGCATGTTAATAATCTGTTCATTGATTACCATAAAAAAATGCCTTCTATAAATTAGTTAATATTCCTTCTGGCAAAACTTTCTTTGTACTTATTTTAGCAAGGTTACATTTGTCAATGTACTGATGTGGTTCAAGTTATCTGTCTGCACTATAAATATTAATGCGTTATTGCTGCAGTACAATTTGTCCATAATATTAGAGTTCAGCCCTAATTGAAGTATTATCATTTGGTAACTAAAGTTTTATCTGTGGGACTTGTGGCTAGACCTATTCAAACTATCTGATATCAAAGGATGGACCAAGTTAATGAACATAATCACTCTGGGTTATTAGTGATATTAACTTTGTCATAAGAGTTATGAGAATTTACCTTTCACATGCAGACAGACTAGTTTAAATGCTGTACTCATTTGCTATGTGTTTGAGTTAAAATGTCCCTCAGTTTTACATGCGTCAGTATAAGCTTTATAACTTTATAAATATATATAGTACCATCAGGATAATGGCTCTATCTGCTCCATAAAGCACACTGTTGGTTCAGGTACCGACAGACAAGTACTGCTGTCATATTTGTAATTCTGTGTGGGTTTGTTGCTCCACCTGCTGGAAAGTGATCTATGACAAGAGTTAGTATGTGTGAGAAGATGTTCTACCATTCCCATTACTACACATATATGCTAAGCATGCTAAGCCTCATACTATTGTTGGTTTTAATGTACCAAGACATCAAGCTTGGAAATATGCATATAGGTTAATTCTAACCCAACACTTTTTGATGAGGCTGGTGTGACAGTACTTGGTTTTCTAGTCAAGACATGTTTATTCTACTTAACCAACCTTCACAGATGATTTCTATAGCTTTTCCTTCCTCGTTTGTTGTTGAATCACTTCCAAAGAATAAAACAATAAATGGCAAGCACTTTTATCCACATCAATAGTAGACTTTATCAAACCAAAGTGCTTCCCATTATGGTTGTTTAAATAGCATCATCAATTAAAGTAAAATCAGTTAGCACATCATTAAAATCAATCAGTAACAATGTAATTGTTTTAAAAACTTTAACAATTAATGAAACAATTGTGAATTATTAAAAAAATCAGATGTATATAACTGCTTCTTATAAACCTGAACCAAAAAAATCATTGTTTTATAAGTCAAGTGCTCTGTCTTTTAAAACAGGGACTATTGAAAGATGTTCATTGATACCAGGTGTATTCTAGGAACAGTTGTTATAAAAGAAATGTGCAACAGAGACATTCTTTATTTAGATTTGTGTCAGGTTTTTTCTTTTCTGTCTCTTCCTGATACTCTATATTCCTCTTCCGGGCTAAGATGGTTCGTGATTAGGCTCAAGGTTAATGCATGTAGAGTTAGGTGGTATTTGCTTTCAAATATGGTTGAGTTCCCTTCCTTTACTTATTCAGGATACATACACTTTAACTTATCCAACCCTATGAATGTTCACATGATGTGGGTTATTGATTCATGGAAGGTAAAGGGGATCCAAATGGATAAAAAAGAGAAAGTTATTTTTTCATTTACCTTTTAAATCCAAAGCAAACATAATCCTAGTACAAGAGACACACATGCTTCTTGAACAATGGGCACATGATAAGGGGAAAAAATGGATTAAAGCAGTTATTGCAACTGGTAAAAAAGAAATACAAATAGCGTGGGAGAAGCAATCATAAAAAAAAAAAACTTCCAGGACAATATTTTGCATTATGATGTAGACCCAGAAGGAAGATGGTGTTACTCAACACCGGTGTTCCTCAGGGTTGTGTGCTAAGCCCCCTGTTGTTCACCATCCTCCCCCATGACCGTTCTGAAAAATACAACATCAATCACATCATTATGTTTGCAGAGAGATCGCAGATATATGTGAGATCGCAGATATACCCCAGGGATTACTTCAGTGTCACTGCTTGACAGAGGCACAGCAAAATAATAGGCATAGTTTTATTCAAACTAAAGTGGTGGCGAAAGCCAAATAACTATGGGCTAGGCTTATAAATGCCCTTGGGCAGATAGCCTAGTATGAACCTATGAACCTATGAGTTGTGGGCCTCATCAAAGGGGAGGATGAAAGAGCTTATAGAGATGAGGTCTACTCATTGATTGACTGGTGTGCTAAGAACAACCTTGACCTGAATGTCAATAGAACACAAGAAATCATTATAGACTTCAGGAAAAGGTCAACAACACACCCACCACTTATGATAAATGGTGAAGGGGTAGAATGGGTCAAATCTGCAAAGCTCCCACCTACTGTTCTCACCACATTCTACAGAGGAACAATTGAGAGCATTCTCACTAATAGCTTCACAGTTTGGTTTGGGAACGATACAACAGCAGAAAGAAAGAAACTACAGAGTGGTGAGAGTTGCCGAAAAAATCATGGGCACAAACTTACCATCAATCCAGGATCTTTTTGCAGCAAGAAGCATTAAATGTGCATCCAAAATAATTGGTGACCCCTCTCACCCTGCACATAGCTGGTTTACACAACTGTCTTCAGGCAAGAGATATCCGAGTATCTGCTGCAGGACCACCAGATACTTAAACAGCTTCTACCCAACAGTGTCGAGACTTATAAACTTTGATACCAGCCACCGATTATTTAGTCAGTTACCATTCACAATAAGTAGCTCAGCTGAAAAAATGCGCAATATTTTTTTGTGTGTTTGCTTTTCCTTTTCTTTGATGTAGCATTACATTTTCTTATTCATGTGCAATTGCATGCTGTTTGTCTGATGCAAATGAACAAAGGATGACAATCTTAACATGCACAATCCTACACTGTCATGCTGCTATGTACAGCATTCTTCTTATGACTGCCTGGGGGGCTTGAGTGGTTTTGCTGTTACTATTGGTTTACTTATCCTTCTGGGGTCTTGTATTAAATATATATGCCCCCTATTCTAGACAACAGGAATTCCTTATATCTCTATGTAAGATACTAACCCTGTACCCTAACTAGTACTATATTATAGGGGGAGATAGGAACGCCATTCAAGAATCCATGTCAGACAAGACAAACATCAGAAGTTCAAACAATATACAGGCTACTATAGCCATTACATAACTAAAAAAAAAATGATTTCAATCTATTTCATCCATATAACTTCCAAAATGGAAATCCACCAAAAGATAAATGCACCTTTTACTCTCAATGTCACAAAGCTTGGTCCAGAATAGATTTCTTCTTAATTTCAGATATGTTTCTAAATATGGTCATCAGTTTTTTTACCGAGCTTAGATTCTTTTCTGATCATGCACTCAGTATTAATTATCTCACTAACACTAACTCTAAGAATAGGGGATATAACTGCACCCTAAATCCTAACTTTTTACTAAAGGAGGATATTGTACAAAAAAATTAAAGACTGATTATATGAATTTCTTTCTAGACCTGATACTTCTCATTTACCACTTGGCATTTACTGGGCCTCTACAAAAGCCCACATTGGAGGGATTCTTATTAATAAAGCTACATATTATAAGAAAATACACAATGCTATAGAATCCTCAATTAAAAAAAAGAATCAGCAAACAGGAGACAGAACTACAAGTAAACTATAATCAGGAATCTGAAAGGCAACTAGATCATCTTTGGAAAGAATTATATTTACTAAATGTGAACCACTTATCGTTTCAAAAGATAAAAGCCATAACCTATTAATTAGAATGGTCTCAAATGCCCTCTAAGTTCTTGGCAAAATTAATAACTCAAAGGAAGTCATCCCCTAGCATAACCTGCATAACATATCAAAGGAAAACATATTATACTAGCAATGAAATAGTCCAGTTATTTGTAAACCTATATTCCCAGTCATATGGTGTTTAAATATCCTCACCACCAGAACAAGAACAGACCACTTTCTAAGCCAACTGAATTTTCTGAAACTTAACCAAACCCAACATGAATCCCTTTCATCTCCTATTACTCAGCAAGGAATAATAACAGCTATAAATCACCTTAAATAAAGCCCCGGGTCCAGATGGATTCACCACAGAATTCTAAAAAACTTTCAGTCAGAAAATCTCAAAAATGTTACTTGATTTATCTAGCTATATAAAAATATAATAATATTACAGATAGACACCTTAATACCTCTAAATCATTTTTTATCCTCAAAGAAGACACTGGCCCTAAAAATCCTTGGAACTAAAGACCTATTTCCCTGATTAACCTGGATATTAACATTTTCACTACAATAATGGCTAATAGATTAAAATCGATTATCCTTAGCATTATATCTCCCAACCAATCAGGATTTATACAATACAGACATAACTGCAACAATGCACTCACACTAGATGCAATAATAACTCTTTCCAACCAAAGTCACATGACACTATTTGCCCTTGCAATTGATGCCACCAAGGCTTTTGACAGACTAAATCTAAGCTTCCTTCTCTCTGTCTTACCCTACTTTGATATACTCCCTAGCTTCATTCAATTTATTAATATACTATATTTCAATGCCCATACAGCATTACAAATCTATAAGATCACCTCTCCCCAGATCCTTATTAAGAACAGAACAAGACAAGGATGTCCACTATCCACATGCCTTTTTAATGTATACATTGAGCCCCTGTTTTTACTTATTACACAGAAACTCTTTCATCACATAATGATTCTATATAATACCAGGATAGCATTTTCAATATTTGCAGATTATCTAAATTTATACTTTACACCACCTAATTCTGACTCGTAGAAAATTTTGAATCCCATAGATACCTTTTCTAAACATTCTAAATGTATATTAAACCCAGAGAACTCCTTAATTTTCCCAATTAATTCATCATATCAAATTCTCTCCTATCCCCTGCCAAGGGAAATCAAAATAAATCATTTTCTGAAGTATTTAGGAATATCCCTTTAACAAGACTCAAAACTATTCTACCAAAGCAATATTGCCAAGCTCTGACTAACAATACAACAGGATCTCCTTAGATGGAATAAAATTCAACTCTCATTTTTATCAGAAGTGGCTATTGTTAAGATGACGAGTATATTGCCAAGATTGTTATATGTTTTTAATGAAACAAATATAATAGCAAACAACAAGGTTTTCAGGATACTATACTCCTGCCTGTCCAAATTCGTATGTCTCCTAAATCAGTCAAAATTACATATAAAAGCCTGGTATATCCTAAGAATCAAGGGGACTGAACCCCCAAGACTTCAAATTATGTGGCATTATTAATTCCAGCAGATGTGTGGCTATTTCTGACTATAACCCAAACAAGAAGGCATGGACACTGATCTGGATATAACTTCTTTGTAATTATGTTAAAAGTTTCAGCTTTAGTTCTAAAGCTATTCCTTTCCTTAACAAGGAGAGCCTAAAAACATTAAGCTGCACATATTCCTAAAGAATAAAGTAATCAAGCTTCAAAAACTCATTGATACCTTAAATCTATCCAGTGCCTTCAACAACTTGTAACCACTACAACTTAACCCAAACCTTAAACTTAACAACAGCATACTCAGCATTAATAAATTCCCTCTCCAAAAACTGAAATGCTTACTAGATCTTTACCCCTTTAGAAACCATTCTATAATAGAAACGAGGCTAGCATTTAACCTTCCTAAAAGCTATGCCATTATCCTGAGACAAATCAGAGAATCGAGTGCCAAAATCCTGGAAGATCCTAAACTTAACGAAAATGACATAAATACATGTAAAATTATTTGGAGCCTCCTTTCAATGAAGAAGACAATGATTTAAAATGCATATAAGCTTATTATGTTGATCAGCTACCAAAATGAAGTCCTTATCTCCAGCTATTGGACTGAACTAGACCCAGCAATCACACTCAACCAAAAAATCTGATCCATCCAAATAACTTCTATCCCATTTTAAAAAATTAGCTATACACAGTAATGATGTTAAACAACTCTTATCTTACCCCAACTGTTTTAAATAAGTTTGATCCCACAACCTCCCTATTCTGTCCATACTGCGATTCTCAGAAGGCGGATCATTTGCATATTCTTTGGAGCTGCAAATGTTCCTTTAATCTCTAGTGCTGTCTAAAAATCAAATTACAAAAATTGGGATATGAGAAACCTCTCCTTTCCTGGGAATTTGTTATGCTGCATATCCCTCCTCTGGGTTTGATGAAGTTACAAATATACATACTAAAGGTAGAAAAGGGGATTCCAACCACAATAGCCACCAAAACAAACATAAAAATAGGCTGGAAGGAAGCACACCAGGTCAAAAATTCCACCAAGGTTTAATGCCACAGGATAAAAGCTGACAACACTCCAAAAACGCTGACAACACTCCAAATACATTTTCGTCCACAGGAACTTCATCAGAATAATTAATTGCATAGCTAAAGCCCATTAAATATACATACTAGTTAATCTCTTTTCCCTAATTAAATTTTATATTACTCTGAACTAGAAAGATAGATCCCAACTCTGTTGGAAATGATTTTAACAAACCGCAATCAAGTATATAACAGCCCATAAGTACTTAATGCATAGTCAAAAATTACATCCACCCTTCCTAGAATATTGAAGTATATTATTCAACCACTTTATACATTAAAGATTGATACTTATTTATATCCTTTAGGGTTGGGGATCAGCTTTACTTTTAATTAATTAATCGCTTCTTCATTTACTTCTCAGTCTTCTTCTGTGAGGGCCTCTAACTCTTATAAGTTTGGTTTAAATGATTAAACCATAGAAGATTGAATATTTAGTTTACATGGTTAGGCAAATAGCACCTCTGTATTTAGTTTGTTAACTGTACATTATATGTTTGGCATGTACTAGGAATTGCTGGTTAATGTTGTCATTATCACTTATGACAAATGACATTAGAGGTGTTATCTATGCTTTATTCATAAAATAAAATAAAGATAAAAAAACAGTAAACACCTTTTTTTCATAAAAACATAAGTTTATTGGCAGAGAATTGTAAATAGTATTTTTTATAAGTCAAGGACACATATGTTTCATGTAATGGATCTATTGTAAGTAGTGGTGTGAGGTGTTAATGCTAATGCTAATTTTAGATCCATGATATGGCATTGTGTGTGTGTGTGTGTGTGAGTGTGTGTGTGTGTGAGAATGTTATTGACAATTTGGTCAAGGATATACATTTTGCTCATGTTAATTACTAACTGTAGATTATTAATTTAATGCACTTTTATGTAATTTAATTACATTATTTTTATTATAGAGACGTATTGCAGGTATTGATGAACACACCTGTCTGTCACTCAAGCAGTTTATTAATGAGATGGGAGGACCGAGGGTGAGATTTTCTGCTGCACATCAAGGATGGTGCATCTTTGATTAATGACCACTATTTTTACACTGATTGTATAGAATAGAAATTAGCATAGAGTAATAGAATGCAACAATAAAGTAGCCTTTTTTAAATTGATACATCATAAAGTGGTACAAATAGAAACATTCTGATAGCACCTGGACAGGAGACTAACTAATAATTAAATATACAGCATATACATATTTATGGACATAAAACAAGTTTGAAGACATAACTGGAGATGCAGGGGTTAGATGAGAGAGTATATTGTTGTCTGAAAAGATATATTAATGACTGAAAGATGTAGTCTGCAGTACATGAATAGGGCATGTGGAAAGGTTAGTTAGATATAGAATTATATTGATTTCCATTGTGTCTAAAGAGAGTAGAGATCATTTAGCAACAAGAAAGTAGGACTAGGGAATTGAATGTTACTTTAAGGAAAAGACATTTACAAAACCAAGAGGTAAAAAGGTCATTTTTTAGAAGAGTTTTGAAGGCATGAAAGATACTGGTTTATTTTATTGTAGAGAGTGACATGGTTTATGTGTGGCTATGGCCACACCTTCAGGCTGTATTGAGGATGAATTCTGACCTATGATGGACAGAGGGAGATAGTGCCACTGTGCTATCAGGTTGTCATTCACATATTTGTGTCTTACAATCAACAGCAGCATGAAGACACGTGTCAGCCTTAGCTTGTCATTGTAGGCCAGCCTCTTTGAGTGTCACCTTGGGAGTGCTTTGCCTTGCACACACCAGAGCATGGATTCCTGCACCAAAACGCATGTCCCTGTAGCATACACACTAAAGATGTCCACACAAGGAGTACCATACAAACCCAACCTACTATTACAATTTTAACACAGCTAGAATATTAACATATCTAAATAAAACATGACCAACAGTTGTTATGGTCACCTACATTGTCTAGAAGCAAAGCAACTGCACTGAAATCACAAACAAGAGGTACAAATCTGGTGCATAATCCACCGACACATACATGGGCAAGTTCATCTTGATGTCAATGTCCAGTCCTCTAGAGATATTCACAGAATCAGTGTACTCCTGCAGGAACCTTAGAATCTCCTCTGGCTCTTTCAGCCTGCTGTTCCCACATGGCACTTCTATAACTAACCTCTCTGCTGCTGTGAAATGCGATTTTGCCCTGATACAGATCAGCATGTCATTAACACATTTACAGTGCTGCTACAATGTAACATTGCATGCCCATGGTGTTTATGTCATGGACACACTATGCCATACCTGATTTCATAAAGGCAGGTTAAAACCAGTTCTGTCCAACATTTGCCATTTATATGTCCTAAGTGTTCATATTATAACATCATTTTCATCAGAGCTGAAATTGCCCAGCCTCTGCCTTCCATTTCATCATCTAGACATGCAGACACTTATGAACTAATGGCACTGACAGAAACACTATAGTTGTTACTTACAAAGTGGTAAGCTACATATACTACACTTGAATCAAACGTACAGCTGTGGGGATATTTCATTCAATAGCTGTCAGGACAGATATGGGTCTCTATACAGCAGATATTTATACCAACTGATATGCAAAGGGTAGGGCATGCATCCCTGCTGCTGACTGTTGTGGTAACAGCTTTTGATATGGCCTTACTGTACTACTGTGGTTGACATGCATGTAAACGTAGTGGAACATGTGTAAACTATATGACTGATATTCTTATCACTGTACACTAATACGTACACTGCACAGGCTACAAAAGTATCATAACAGAGTCGGGTATATACAGGGACAGGATGTCCTGATATTGTGAGCTACTTTCTTGGCAGTACCTACTGTATGAGAAAAATATTTTTTTTGCTAGTCTTGTGAAGTGTGAATTCCATGGGAAGGGTAGACAGAACAGATTACTGCACACATTCGGAGTGTTGTCTGCCTACTCATGCTGTCTGTAGATCCAAATAAAGCTGCCGTTCCTCCTGATACACAGTATCACTTCCAAATCTGCAAGGCTTAGCCTAGAAAATGGTAGTATTCCTGTAAGACTATGCACATTTATTCCCATCTTAGCAGAACATAGGCAAATTAGGTCAGTAGGTAAAATACCTATTATTAGCTATATTTTGCTATCATACACCTGCAGCATAAGCTGCAGTCTACTGCCTGTGCTGCTCTATGATAGCTTGTGGTCTAAGATAGCTTCTGGTCATAAGTTTGTGCTGAGGCATGAGTAGTTACAAGCGCTGTGCTACTTTGGAGTAACTGTGCTACAGAAGTCACATTGTAGTTGTTATTCACAAGCTGCCATTTGTATTTCTCAAAAAAGGATACCATTCTCAAAAATTGATTCAGTAAAATGGCAGCTTCTGCTAGTGTCTGCCAGAGAGATCCTGGATGTTGCATAAAGAAGAATACGATTGTGCATTTGCTCCTTCAAGACCATTTTGAGGAGATCTTACATGGACCCTATAATGGTGAATTTGAAAAAATGGAAGCCTGAAATGTCCTGAATGACTATAGGACTTGGGAAACACTGCAAAAATAATTTTGATGACCTGCAGAACAGGACTTCTGATGATCTCTATGCATAGTAAGTGGAGGATAGGCAAGAATTTCCCACATATTGTATTTCTTTCTTTATATATTTTTTATATTTTTTTCTTTTATCTTGTTTTAGGTTTGGACCTTTGTTGTTATTGCTAAGTATTTGTCAAGGTCAGCTTAGGAACTTAGGCTACTACTGACAGGTGGTGGTGCTGCGGTAGCGTTGTCGCCTCACAGTAAGATGCTGTCTGGTTCAATTCTCAGCTAGAGCATCTTCTGCGTGGAGACATGCATGAGTGGGCGTACATTCGTTGAAGGTTGTGCATCAGGGCTGGCAACTCGGCACGTAAAAATCTATCTGCCAATCATTAGCGGACCAGAGTTCTGCTGTGGTGACCCCTAACCTGGAAAAGCTAAAAGACACAACAACTGTCAGGTGGAGGTATGGTGGTACTGCATGTGGTATGTCTACTACATTTCATGTGAATTAATGTGGGACTCTTTCTTAAGATGTGGTTACACTGCACCATCTCACAGTGAATGCACATCACCTTGTCATACCTTCAACTGTCCAGATTTTTGCAGAATATCCAGATTTTTGCCTCATATTTTTGGTCTGTTTCTCAATTTCTGATTTTCTCACAAATCACTGAGGCTTGAAGTTGCTAAGTGATGACATACATTTGAGGTTCAGATTTCATATACTGTAGAAAACGCATGCTAATGCAAATCCTGATATTTTAGCAACTTTGTAAGTTTATAAAAGCAATATTTCAAATCTGTCAATATTTTTGGGCCTTTGTCCACCATTAGTTTAGGCTTCTCCCAGATTTCTTTCACTAACAAATTAAATAGTATGCACCCAGTGTGCCCCCATATATACCTGTGTCACATTCTCTTTATGTATATTAATATATGTGCAAAAGACTCATATTTGCCTGCTGTTTCTCACGCAGTGAATAAGAAATACTTATGTTATTGTATCTGCTATTGTAGCATCTTACCTTGCATCAGTCATAGATCTCTAATATGTTCTTTCTGTTTCAGCATGAATGCCACACAATGCACATTGTATCACCTTCTTACAAAGGCAGGAAAGTCTTGTGGCCAGCCAAAGTTTTTCTCCTCACAAGTGCTAGAACCTCTGTTAGATATGCTCAAGTCCAATGTAAGAATAGATTTACTTATGGCTGCTTTGCTATTTGCCTGCTCACTGCAGATATGGATGATACCAGGAAATCTCGCACTTGAGTGGGCTTTTAGACCCTCACTGGCAGGTAGCTGCATTGACTGAGGTGACCCTGCTGCAGCTGTAACAGGTTCTGCAACCTGCATTAGAGTGAGTGGTGAGCAGATATATTTCCTGAATGGACGGCTTCCTAAATATTTGATTCACTCAATTAGCTGCCCATTACCACTGGGCCACCAACAGAGGGTGTGCTGTATACCACAGGCCACCCTGATCCATCACATGGTGATGGATTCCTGTAATGTCCCTATGAACCAGGATATGAGAGGAAACACTGGTTGCTCATAAGCCTTCCTATCCCTAGCCACATTTGCTGTCTTCCTCTTGCGTCTCACTCCATATCCTGTGCATTATCCAACTCTCACCATTGCCATTTATCTTCCCTCTGTTTGTGTCCATCCATCCCATATCTCCCCAACATAGTGTGTGTTCTTCTGCCCTATTTGTCTATGCTGTTGTGTGTTTTTCTGCATGCTCCTGCACACTATCCTAACCCCTTCCCTAATTTGCTTTCACTTTTACCCTCCCACTCTTCCCTTCTCTGAGTATAAAAAATAAAAATATGGCCTCTCTCTCCACAGAACACTGTCTTATATTGAGATATATTGCTGTGGGTTCATATTTGCTCTTCTTGTAAGATCACATAACATAGCATGCAGCCTTGCATTTCAGTGTTTGTATTTTGCTGCATGGCTGTGGCTACTTGAATGGTTTCATCTCATGGCTAAGTCCACTTGTGTAGTTGTCATTTAGCTTATTTATATACCCTAATGCATAGCTAGCTGCACATAAGCACTGCATGTTTTTACTTAGTTATTAAGTGTCTCCCTTCAGTGTTGTGTAGTGCTGCTTAGCTGTGCATGGCTTAGCAGAAGTATGGTAGTTTCCAAGATATGGTCTGTTCACTAAGTAAAGAATGTTTTAAACAAGTGAAAAAATACAATACCCAATATTTTTGTGCTAATTTTTTCATCTCTTTTAAAACAGCATGAAGAAGACTGCAAAAAGGCAGTTCAGCTTCTCAGATGAGCCTTATCTTTAGTATTTTAATCACATAATTATAGGAGCACAACTCTGACAAAAGAGATATAAATGCAATGACTAATTGCTCCTTCCTGTTTGCATTCCACCTTGATAAATATTCCATACCCGGGTAATGGCATTAACTGTTAAACTTGCACTTCAAGTAAAGTCCAGATTTCTCCAAGCATTTTTGGAAGCTAGACACTGTGGATGTCAGACTTCAAGGAGAAGGGAAAATGATAGGTGTAAAATCATTAAGAAAGATCTTAATCAGCTGCTTTACTCTGTATAGCTCCATGTACTGAATATCCTGTGGTGGCACTCAGTAATAGTATTGCTTATGGCAGAAATTGACTTCTAATCCTTCAGGAAGCAGATGTAAGACTACAATAATTTCTAAAATGATGTAAGTATGAGTCTTTGGGGACCTTAGGTATGTTGAGTATGAAAAATAAAATCAGTAGCTAAGATATCCTTCTTTAAAGGCATATGATGAGATAGCAGTTTTTGATCTAAAATATGCTGTTTACTGATTTTACCCATATTAGTAAATTCCCACAGTAGTGCACTTGTGTTTTCTTTCATAATTTTATTTTACTGTGGCTTCCTTATCCAGCATTCCCTCATATGTATAGATTTCAAAAAAATCCAGTTTTTGGATGCAAAATAATGCTTTGGCCATGAGCAAAGCATTAACAGCTACCACATTCACAAGCTGCAGTAAATTTGATATAGATAAGTATCTTGGATGTTTTCCAGTCATTTTATGCCAGATTCTGAATATAACTTCTTAAACTCGCATCTTATGAATAAAGGCAGTGAAAGCATTGAGGCTAGTCTAAAATACAATTTTATATATGGGTAGGAAAATCCACTGAAATATTGAAATTGCATTAGCAAATATTTTAGCAATGACAATTGTTCTGGTTATAAATGATGGTATTATAGCTTAGTATTGAATTTGTAATAAAGTACTGATAGACACAAAACTAGAAGCAGACATTCATATTACTATTGTATACAATATGTTCATGTTTACTTTTTTGCTACACTCATCTTTTTTTGCATGTCCCTATTTCTGTTTGGATTAGGTATCCTATCCTCAGTAGGTCAACTACCCCTATCTTCAGACCATCTCACTTATCCCATAGCTTTATCTTTCTCCCATGGCCCCCACTACTGAGGCATACACACATGTCCTTTCACTGAGCAGTTCTGGTCCCTTTAGTCAGCAAGGGACTCATGGATAGTCTGACAAGCAAGAGGCTGTCATATTGTTGTCATCTTTTGGACAATTGTGAGTTAGAGTTATCCCTATAGCCCAATAATGTAATGGCATTATGAGCATCTGCATCTGGGTTGCCATGGGATGCTGTTACTGGAGTACCCTTCCTCTATGGTGATGTGAACTCTGCTAGTTTCCATTCACGTGCCTTTTCTATCAGTTGCCAACCTCCCATGTTCTAGTCCTGACTGGGAACAGGCAATATTGGGCCACCCTAGCACATTTCAGTTTCCCTTTCCCTTTCTGACAGTGGCTACACTTTTAGCTTTGCACCTGCATTCCTCAGAAATCATGTAGTCTTGAATCAGTAAAATGTGGTGTTATTTTTGTTGACAAAATCTGCCAGACCTTGTAGCATATGGGAATGTCCAGAGCAGAAAAAAACAATAAAGCAATGACTGAAAAACCTCATCAGCAAAATGTATGTTACCTTCATACAATATGAAAAGACTTGCATCCTACACTCTGTGTCATATTATCTGTGTCTTTTCAAAATGGTAATGATTTGAAATGTCAGGATTTACTGTAGTGAGTCCAGAAATTGGACACTGAATGGCTGAAAGAAATGGACTTACATATAAGTCCAAGATGGTAATTTCTGGAATATTACCTTTTCTTCAAGGTATGGCAATGTTAGAGTTGGTATAAGTTTTGGGGATGTGTGAAGCTTGCTTCCTACACTGGGGGATCAGAAGAAAGAAGTTTAAAGGAGAAGTGGAATATTTGACATTCATTCTTTTCCTGTAGTTTCAGTCGTTTTTTTTTTCCAAGCTTGTCAGCACACAGCGTTTTGAGTGCTGACATTTTAACAAGGAGCCACTGAAAATGTTCTCCTTTTGTCTGTACTGCTGTTCTACTTTCTTTAATATTGCTCTAAATGTAAGGATTAGGAATTCTCCATACATCAGTGATTACACAGGTTTCTATGCATTTGATTATAAGTGTTCACATGAAATGTGTCGCCCAGTATCATGTAAAAGCAGTGACTAAGTTTCCCTAGATTGGCATCATTTGCCAGGGCTACACTGAAGAATTGTTCTAACCCCTCCTTTTTGGATTGTGCATCCCCAACCTCTTTGTACGTGTTCAATCTAGGTCTGTAAAAGGTCTAGCTCTGACACTGTGCATGGCAGCCATATATTACTTGATAAGTCATTCCTGCATACAACATCCATAAGTGCCCACATCTCTGAATGATGCTGGACAACTGAAGCCCTATAATATATAACTTTGCAACAGTTAATAAGATAGTTCAGACCCTAAGGCTGCTGCTTCCTACCTGTGAGCCATGCCATGAATGCTCAGCACCTCTTTAGGATGAATGCACATTGTCCCCTTTAGGACTGATGATGGTTATATAAGATCATCTTCAGATGTTGCTGGCACTTTACTGCACCCTCTGTAATACATTAGGGTTGAAGAATATTCAGAAAGGTACCATTTACATTTCTTTCTCATCTTTCCATTCCTACACTTTTCTGTGTGTAGTACATAGCCATCTAACTATAGTTCTCTGTCCACATTGGCTTGACATTGCATAACAGCAATGCTGTTGTTGCTATTTTACAGTTACCCATTGCCTCACTGGGGTTCTGTTCTGCCTCATAAGAGACTGTGACTACAGGCTGGTCTGTGCAGCTGGTCACTACATATATTGTAAGTATTCAGAGCTCCTGGATGTCAGCTGTGAGTATTATGACACTCTATTCTGGCAGCTCAGCAGATGCTACAGTATATAGTGTTGTATATGTATGGCAAACCTATACAGCCTCCTAGTTTTCATTCTTTTGACATTGGCCTTGTCAGCAGTGGCTTTCCCAGGTTCATCTAAACATTTTTTAATAATTATGTCAGCAGTGGCTTTCCCAGGTTCATCTAAATATTTTTTAATAAGTATGTCAGCAGTGGCTTTCCCAGGTTCATCTAAACATTTTTTAATAATTATGAAGTGAAGTGTGTTCACTTGCAACACTGTTTTTCAGAGAAGAGAAGGTTCTGGGTTCAATCCCATACCAGTAGCCTAGAGTAATATTCCAGTACTGAAACTGCAGTGAAGCACTGGACGACACTGTACTCTGAGGTGCTATACTTTGGTTAATATGTTAAAATGGGATCCTATTTGCCTCATCTTGTGATACATCAGGTGTATGATATTTCACTGATCATAGGAGGAGTAACAATACTTTGCCAACCATAACTCAAGTGAAATAGAACAAAAACAAAAACAATATCACAACTGATGTACAGAAAATTAACTTAACTTAGACCTGGTTATCTTCTTTATCCAATAAACCATGTGCTGCTAGATTTAATGATTCTTTAAACAAAACTCACCTAAATGTAACTCAGCAAACAGCTACTTTGACATAAGACCTCATTGAAAATACAAAAATACAAAAATTAACCATAATTTATTTTGCAAGGGCCAACCTTTCTAGAACCATACACCTCATACTTATTTAATAAAACTCCAAGGTCACTATATCTTTGTAAAAAATGGAAAATATTTATCCCTTCATTTTGGAACTGCATATAAAATAAATAAGTGTTTCAAAGAAAACCACAATATCTGCATCATAAAATCCATATTTAAAGAAATCCATGCAGATTTAGGTGAGTTACATTTCAACCAACTTAGGAAGGCCCTTTTCTACTCTCAGTAAACGATATTGGACTTGCATGACATTTGTTTATTTTCCCATGTCATATAGGGTGTACTTCGATAACTTAAATAACTGTTTGAGCATTACATACTCACTGCCAATTATTTAAGTCATGATATACTTGCTCTCAGCATTAAATTGTAAAAAAAGTGTGTTTTATAGGAGCAAGCCTACCTGCACCCCTATGTTGACATGCCATGCCCCTATTCTCCATTCTACAAAGTATACTGCCTCTGAAATCAAACAAGCTTGGAGAAAGTGAATACAGATAATCAAAGTATTTGAGTGTCTCATGCTGGAATAGAAAGGTGAGTATCTGTGAGCAGATAAGTCACAAGAAGTTGAATGTTGAGTAAATGAAAGATAACCCTTACAGTATATAGCAATAAGCAACTATGTGGGTGTGATATATTATTTCCCCATGTTTGGTGCAGTTTGATCATGAGGGTGAAGCCTAATAGAGACAAGGAAAATCAGGTATGTTTTAGTTTATTGAACATACCTGATTTTTCTTGTATTTTCTGTGGTCTTGTATGTATTTCTCAAATTTTTTTTATTTAAAAAAAATCAGAATATGTGTACATTGTCTGAACGAAAGAATGTCTGAAACTGAAATGCCTGTCATTATTTAGTGACTTTGTTGCTCAATGAATTGTCATAAAAAGCTAATTTTATGCATAACAAAGTCACTAAATAATGACATTCATTTCAGTTTCAGAGATGATTTCATTCAGACTAATATGTGTCTACCACCTAACAATAGAAAAAAAAAGTCTGACACTCGATACTTTACCGGCTGGACTTTTATCATTTGTATATTCGTGATTTACAACAGGCACTCTGGTTGGACTGATCAGTCAGCATGCTTATTTTGGAATGTTAATGGCCAGTCATTGTATAATATTAATTAACCAATCCTCCTGCTAATATATTTTAAATAATCCATAATTCTGACATATTGCACTGTTACATAAGGAAAACAGTTGTTTTCTCAATGTTAGCATAGATTGTCATCTTAGCATTAACATTTGAAAGTTCTCTAGTAACTGTTTCACTCTTACCAGAACTATGTTATTCATCGGTGTCAGAAATACATAGACTAATATTTCTTCCACCTGCCACCTACACACAAAAAGTAGTCTTTTTCCTGTTTGTATATGTTTTCTTTCCTCTTTAGTGGAGTATCTCTTGAGTGATACCTTCTGAATAAATAATGTAAAAAATATAATTTCCAATTTTCTTTCTTCTTAGTTGGAAGGCGCTCACACATCAAAATGACAATTTTGCAGAATTGAGTCCTACCACTTAAGATTTTTAGGAGAGAAAGTCTTGAAACTTAGATTCTGTTTATTTATTTGTTTGTTTATTTGTATATTTATTTGCTTCCCTTAATTTAAATTGCCTTCCCCCTTCGCTGACCACTGCCTTCACCACCTCACACTTCAAAAACTCCCTCAAATCACATCTGATGAATACCTGGCTATGCCCTTGTATTACAGAAACTTAAGCTTTCCTCCCTTTTCCTCCCCGTAACCATTAACCAATACCATGTTAGTCACTGTAATCCCCTATAGTACTAAAACTCTAACAGCCATCCATTCACCAATACCAAGTTAGTCACTGTAATCCTCTATAGTACTAAACCTCTAACAGACATTAGTCCAGCCTGTAAGTAGCTCCTAATCCCTGCTGTTTTTAACTTCTCTGATTGCTGAAAAGTGTCTTGTCTGCTTGCATATTTTAATGTGAATGCATATGCATATTTTAATGTGAATATTCGATTGTTTTGTTGTATAATGTACATGTTTGTTGTACTACTCTGTATAAAAATATCTTTTTCTTGTTTAACAATGTGGAGCTTTTCTCCACGGGCCTCCACTGTAAATGGACCTAGTCCAGTCGGAATTTCCAGGTTAGCAAATGTAAAATAAAAATAAAAAATAAATAAGCAAATTATCTCTAATGCTCAAATAAAGACTTTCATTCTGCAACTTGTTCTAACATTTGTCATATTTAATTTCTAAATTCATATAATGGTTTTCCTTCTGCTTTTTCACCAGATGAAAAAAAATAAATAAAGAAGAAATATATAATATGGTATGCATCATAAAACAAAAACCAGTGATAGATGACTTCCCAAGGAATGCAGGACATGAACACGAGAACTAGCACTTTCATCCACTTTAATTTTGTGAACATCTTCAGAAAAAAATCAACATACCCCCCAAAGCAACTTAAATACTATCACACTATCACATGACAAATTTAGTCATCAGTGACATCATTTTGTATTAATTAACATTTAAAAGGCATAAAACACATTAAATAAAAATAAAAAAATTAAATAAAATAAAATACACTTTATGTACATTATTTAACCATTATTGTTTGGATTGCAAGAAACATTTTAAACAAATAGTTTCATTTAAACCAGGTGCACGATCTACACCACGGTAGATTTGCTAAAATGTCACTTTACATTCAAGTACATTGATACTATCACCAGAAAAACAAATATTATCAACCTTGTCAATAACAAAAAATTGAAACTTCTTAAAATCTGTACAAGCTACAGCATGTCTTGCTAAATAATTAGTAAAATCCTTCTTTTTTATAGCTAACTGGTGTTTGTATATCCTGTGCTTTAAACATCTGATATTCCAATATAATAACTTGGACATGATAAACACGTCACAATGTACACCACATATTCACTATTACAAGTGAAATGTTTAGCCCAAAAAGTTTTGTTAATATGACTTAATGTAACTTAAGATGAGTTACTAATGAATCTACATTGTTTACAACTCTTAGAGAATATGTACCCTTACCTTTTTGACTATCTTCAGAATCACCTTTGTTCTGTTGTCTATGCTCATTTTCAAGCATACCCTTCATATTAATAATTTTCTTATATGTGAATCTGGGAAAAATTCCTACATGTGCAACTATATCTTTGTTGCCTAAAATCACCTTCCAGTCTTCTATTATAATATTTCTAATGAGCCGCATTTCAGTGACTATTGGCAATGAGAATGCACAGGAATAATGTTTTTTGCTAACCTCCTTGTTTGAATTAGCCACATCAGCCACCAACCTGTGTTTGTTAACTCCCAAAATGGGGCAAGCTACACCATTTCTTAATTTTACAACTTCATGTTCTATTCTCCTAAGCCATTTGTCATCATAACCTCTATGTACAAACAAAGACCGTAAAAAATTCATGTCTTCATAAAAGGTCTTGTCGTCTGACACCAGATGAAGACCAAGAGAAGTGCTGTACATTTATTCCGACAATCAGCATGAAATTGAGAGCCATCTTGAACTCATACAGAAGGTTTCTGAACTCTCTGAAGCAGAAAAGGCCGATAGCTCCAAGTGGGCTTGGCTAACCAACCTCTTCTCCGGATGGGGCAGAGGTTTACTTAAAGTGATCTTAACTATTGCAGTATGAATCATTGTTGTCATTTTATTATTGTTTTTAATTAAAGCCTGTGTCTTAAAGCTTATGTCTTCCAAAGCAAACACCAAAGTTTTATTTTTATATGCCTGCAATAACTGATGTCCAACAAAAGGGTAGTATCAATGATGAGACTGGAAAGTTAAATAACATGGTAATGACAGAATTTGGGAAAATGTATGAGGAACTAAATGATGATGCTTACATAGCATCAAATGGGGGATTGTAAAGTATGAAGGAAAATGTAAAGTCCTTTCCAGAGGCTCCTGCACATGTGTAATAAAAGTTGCTGAATGAGAGGAAGTCTTTTATTTTACAAATGGCATGCTTGAAAATGGGCATAGACAAGAGAACAAAAGTGATTCTGTAGGTAGTCAAAAAGTTAAGGGTACATATTCCTATAAGAGTTGTAAACAATGTAGATTCATTAGTAACTGATCTTCAGTTACATTAAGTCATATTAACAAACTTTTTGGGCTAAACAACATTTCACTTGTAATAGTGAATATGTGGTGTGCATTGCAAAGTGTTTATTATGTCCAAGTTATTATACTGGAAAAACTATCAGATGTTTAAAGTGCAGGATTTACGAACACCAGTTAGCTATAAAAAATAAGGATTTTACTAATTCTTTAGCAAGACATGCTGTAGCTTGCACAGATTTTAAGAAGTTTCAATTTTTGTTATTGACAAGGTTGATAATATTTGATTTTCTGGTGATAGTAACAATGTACTTGAATGTAAAGAGCATTTTGGCAAATCTACCTGGGTGCAGATCATGCACCTGGTTTAAATGAAACTATTAGTTTAAAATGTTTCTTGCAGTCCAAACAATAATGATTAAATAATGTACATAAAGTGTATTTTAAAGTTACTTAAAGTGCTTTATGCCTTTTAAATGTTAATTAATACAAAATGATGACAGTGATGACTAAATTTGTCATGTAATAGTGTGCTAGTATTTACAGCGGTTAGCATTGCCGCCATACAGCAAGAGGTTCTCCTGTTCGATTCTTGGCTGGGGTGCCTTCTGTGTGGAGTCTGCATGTCCTCCCTGTGGTTGCATGGGTTTCCTCCAGTGCTGCGGTTTCCTCCCACATCCCAAAGACTTGCTGTAGTTGGATTGGACACTCTAAATTGGCCCTAGGTGTGAGTGCATGCATGTGTGTGCCTTCTGTGGAAGGTTGGGCGCCGGGCTGGAAACTTGACACCATAAAACTCCACTGCCAATCATGAGCAGACAGATGATCCACTGTGGTGAACCCTAACCGGGAAAAGTCGAACGAAGATGAAGAAGAAGAAGTGTGCTAGTATTTAAGTTGTTTTGGGGGTATGTTGAGTTTCTCTGAAGAAGTTCACAAAATTAAAGTGAATGAAAGCACTAGTTCTGGTGTCTCTGTCCTGCATTCCTTGGGAAGTCACCTATCACTATTTTTTGTTTCAAGTTTCATTTAGTTTTGTGTGAAATTTTCCTGTGGTACGCATCATATCAATCCAGCCTTCCTACAGCTTTCTTTAAAAACTCAGATTATGTTCCCATTAAAAATGATCCAGGGAAATTTCTAAGGTGCACACTATATTATTGACTGATGCAAACTATACTTAATAAAGGAGATTTAAACTGTTTTTCCAAAACACTAAACTTGCCACTCTATAAGGCACATGTACTTTTTTCCACTGTCAAAACCACTACTTTTGAAAATTCCATGCTTTGCCCCAGATCTTTTACTTAAAATGTATGTCTCTTAAGCATGCATTTATTTCTTTATTTTGCAGTTATCTTCAGCTTCAGATTTTATACCAATAATGCAAGCCAGTTTTGATATAAACTGTCTTTCTTTAATATACAAAATAATGTCATCAGCATAAGAGAGGACAAAGTGAAGCTGTATCTCCTTTCTTAACATACTCTCCAACTTTTACTATTTTCTTTAGCCTGTTTAACTAAATATTAACTCATAAACCAAACAAGAAATGGCCTGATAGATATTGCTGGTTTACACACATTTGAATTCCTTTTACCGAATAACAGTTTTTGAAGGTATCATCTTTTGTACCCTGTATTAACTTTTATAATTAACTCCAAACACTTTGTCCCATACCATACAATTCTAAAGCATCTTGTTATCTATTCATGATATTTATTGTCATGTGTGCCAGCAAAATTACATCTCATTTAACTTTTAGATGACAGCTGTTGAATGAAGCCTACATACTCTCCAATAAAGTATGATGGCTTTCTAATATCTGTAATTCTGCCTGTCACCCACTTCCCATTCTAGTAACTCCTCCTCACATACAATGCTGCTTAACTTTCACTAGTGTTTTAAAAGCCACTTCTAAAAAATATATGTTTCACTTACTAATAACTGCCCTACAGATTTTCTTCCACATAATCATAGCTATGCTGCTATAAATTACACCCATTTATCTTCCACCTTAATTCAGTTCTGTCAAAATCTTTTGCCATTCCTTTAATTTTTTTTATATGACTTCTTGAAAAAACATTTCTTCCATGAGTACTTAATTTGCTATATTCAAAAATCTATTGAGTTCTGACACAAAAACTCTGCCTTTCAAAAAGACTCTCTCCTCCTATCTCAGCTAATATCCCACTCCCACCATACCCACTTTTGTCCACTGAAATTTATAAGCTAAATAAATCTCGGCTACCTTTAATCTGTTTAATGGACCTAATTTGCTTCATTCTCTCTTCCTTTTGCAAATCTCCCGTAATTAATAACTATATCCTCACCATAATTCAGCCAGAGAGGATACTGTTTCCTTCTTGCTTTTATTTAAATACCTTTACAAAGAAAGCAATTTTTGTTTTCTTATTTTAATGATAATTGTATATTTTAGCCTCAAAAAATCTTTCCTTCCTTCATCACATTCTTAATTAGAAAAAAAGACTGATATATTATTTCTGTATAAGTTTTATAAACTCTTTTCCGAATTAAGTCAGTATTACTTCATACTTTCTGCAAGTTTTCTCTTTAAGTACAATTACTCGTGTAACCCAAGATGAATACATCTCCCTCATGTTCCCCATGCTCTTAACATATTTGTCAACTGTATTTGTAAACTTCAGTTGCAATCAGTTTTCCAAGATTGATTTTTAAATGTTGTTGCGAAACAATCCTCTTCTTCTTTCTAAATCTGAAAGTAATTTGTAAAGGCTTGCCATCAAAGAAATCTTACATACCACACACTCACATGCACATTCACATCTATAGCCAATTTAAATTATTAAATTATCAAATATCCTCCCTCACATCTTCTGAAATCACTTTGAAAGACTTCCTAGCTAAAATATGGCTCTGTTATTGCTCAAAACCAGGATAAACTATACCCCTAAATGTGAACAAGTACCTTTTTCATTCCTTAGACCTCCTTACTCTCCCTTTATCATTTACTTTCTTACTTCTTTTAAATTCTCTTTCCTGACTCTCTCTCTCTCTCTCTCTCTCTCTAAATATACCATAAGCCTGTTTTTCTCTCACTTCATAATACAGTTCCTGGTTGTGTTAGACTAACTTACCTTTAATTTTTCTACAAGCTTTCTAAAATTTCTCTGAATGTTAAATGATTGTCATATAACTTTTATTGATTCTTAACCAATGTTTTTATTATGTCTTATTCATCATAATTATTTAAACTGCAGATGTTTTTGTTTTATTTTTGAAGATTGTAAAATTATTGCTCTTAAAATGTTTTGTATTAATTTGTGCTTTTCTCCACAGACCAGTCAGTCTTTTCCAGTAATCACATGCCAATCAATCAATTAATCAATCAGTTAATAAACTATTAATTAATTTGATCCCCAAAGCAAAATCTATAACAATAAAACAAACTTTTCAAGGTTGCAAATTCATCAAATTAGATGACAGTCTTTGTTATTTCTAATGCTTTGGCCTTTTTAGCATCAGGTTTTCTCTGTTTTTCTCTTGTTTCTAAGAAAAACAATTCAAGTCAGGCATATAAAGTATAGCCCCTTGGATTATCAAATTTTGGCCTAACACTAAATAATGTCTATCTCTTTTTCTTAGTCAAAGTGCTTTATATTGTACATAATCTTAAAATGTGTAACTTCTTCAAAAAGGTCTAATTGATTGTAGATATGCAAAAAATAAACATATCACTGCCACAACTGCAGAAACTACACAGGAACATTTTATACTTTTAGGAATTTATCCAGTCTGAAGTGGGCATACAGTACATCACCACTTCATTTTAAAGCTATCAACAGTAAATATTAATACTTGTCAAGAAATTATTCTCAATTTCTATGGAGGAAGGAGGTTGATGTCTCTTTTTTCCCCTCATTTTTGTTTCCTTTTGATTATGTTTTGCCATATGGAATTAGCTTTTTTACCAGTCTAAAGCTTCCTCTTTTCAACTGCTCTCATATTTCCCATGTTTTCTGCTTCCTCTGTCAATGGCTTTCCAAAGCATCGATATTTTTATTTTTGTACTCTTTGAGGGGTGAGTTGGGGTAGAATTTTCTAGCAATGTAGAAGGAGTGCATGCCATTTAAATCACCGAGCCTTTAAAGATGTAGCTATTGTATCCTAGATGAGTATAAGTGCTTAAAAATAAGCCCCCCCCCCCATAGTTTGGTGATAAGCACACTTCTCCAGAGATGTCATTCATTATAAGTTAATGATAAGATACATAAATAAACCAAAATGAGGTAAACGTCTATGTTTTAAGTATGTTCACTACTGAAATATATATATATATATATATATATATATATATATATATATATATATATATATATATATATAAATGGGTCTACTTCTCTTCATCGAAATACATTACTTCAGAAAAGAGAAGTAGACCTACACTTACACGAAAATGCACTTAACCAAAAGTGCTCTTCCGCGAAGAACGGTTCAACAAACCATTAAGGAACACTGAGGCGCTGAAGCACACTACAGTGGGGAAAAGGGAATTTACCTGTTTTGCCACTGTAGTGTGATCTTGGAGTTGGTATATTTAAGTAGGGGGTGTGGGGGGCACAGCCCCTCACATGGGGGGTTTAATTAGCATGACCTCCTTAAGCAGTGCTATTTTTTAACTCAAAACAGTTTAAAAGATATGCATTCATGTTTCATGGCACCTGTTACTGTTCTGCACCAACCAGTGTTTCCTGATTAACCAGCAGTCATGTGACCCAGTCGGGCCAATTGTACCTCTGCATTTGGATGTCATATGTAAATGCAGCTGATTTATCAAAACGTGCATTTCTCTTGGCATTCAGATCAAATGCATTTTGTAAAATATGGTCTTCATACTGCATTTCCATCATCCCTTTTGGAAAACAGAGTCAGTTGTTTGACTAAAACACTCCACAAAGATCCAAAAAGTAGTTTGACATTAACAGTATATAAAGAGGAGGTCTGCAAGACGAAGAATTTTAGTAGAGGAGAACTGTATAGACTACAGAAGCCATGAGAATAACTCAAGGGAGGAAGAGAAAATGTCTACATGAAGCAAGCACTATAACAGCCAATTTCTGAATTACACAACTCAAATAAGAGCTTGACTGATGTGGCCCAGCAGAATGAACAAGTTTGTTTGTTGGTGTTGTAAGGTGCTTCTTCCCAGAAACGTACTGCAAAAGTTAATTTTGGGTAAATCAATATTAATTCCAGAAAATAAGAGTTTTCCTGCACAGTGGCAAATGTTTGTTGAATCTTGAAGTAATTAGAATTGTAATATGTTTTACAAGCTTATTAGAGATCATTAATGTTCTGCTGTAACTATGCATCAGTTAAATGCACAGCACTCAACTTCTTCTCCAGATACCACTCTTTAATGAAACCCACTGCATGTGGGTTTATGCTGTGGTTTGAATTGGTACTGTATACACGTCACTAACTTGTTTTTTTGCAGAATACTATGGCCTATCTCTTTCTGCATGTAACATCATGACACTGCATTGATAGACATGAACATATGGCACATTTCTAAAGAACACAAGCTGCTCTCTGTGATCCTAGTAAGTGTATGTTTATGGGGTTACGTAGCTCGCTCAAATGTCACACCATCAACCTGTTATTGTAGTGTTATTGCTTTATTAAGAAAGTGTTATTAGTTATTTTATAGACATGAGACAGTAAATACAGGTCTAAGTTGTTCTGAAATTGAAATACTTAATATTCTGCTGCTTAGGGTACTTAGGTGGAGCTGTTTGATTAGAGAACTATTTCTAATTTGTGGAATTACTGAGTACTGCTGTCAGACAGCATTGTGTCTGAGTGGAACAAAATGACCAATGAGTATTACCAAAAAAAAAAACAAAACAGTAAAAAATATTAAAAAAGTGGCAATATATGTAAATCCACAGATATAACCATTAGTTTAATCTAGCTAATAAAAAAATTAGTAATACTGAATTACTGATAGTATAGTGAGAAAAAAAAGCCTGTACATTACAGAGGAAGATATCATCTATATTCTATGAGTTAGTAAATGTGCACAGTAAAACTGCCATCATTCAGTTATAAATTATGAAAAATATAAACTATTTCCAGATTTGCCATAATAATAATTGGGTAACAGATTCAGAAAACATTTTCTACATATTTCCTCTTGTAAGCATTTGATGTTAGAAAAAAAACAAAGTAAAAGAAACACATCTAGAAATATAACTGCTTGCTCTAACCGTTATGAATATTAGTAGGATTTTGTGCAATGGAGAGCAAAATGTCATCAAGCAAGTTGAAATGGTTTGTTAAGGCTGCATATTGAAACTGTCAATGTGAGATGCACAATCCTTGAATTATTCATGTGTTTTATGAAAAGTTATGAATAATGTAAAACATTTTTCATATTTCCCTTCATAGTACTGTAGTGGGTATACACATTCATGTAAGCATGGCCCTAAAAGTGCTCCATAAAATAAGATACATAACATTCACTATCCCAGAAATATAAACATTTATTGTAGCCAACAGTTATGAAGATTAATAATGGTTTCATATCTGCATCAAAATCATACAAGCTGTGTAACCTGCAGGTAAATAAAAGGTGATATTCAATTGGCGGTGCTGCGGTAGCATTGTCGCCTCACACTTAGACGTTGCCCATTCGATTCTCAGTTAGAGCGTCTTCTGTGTGGTGACATGCGTGAATGGGCGTTCCTTCGTTGAAGGTTGTGCTTTAGGCCAGGCAAGTCAGCACGTAAAAATCTACTGCAAATCATTAGCAGACCGGGGTTCCGTTGTGGCGACCCCTAACCGGGAAAAGCCGAAAGACACAAACAAATTCAATTCACAAAATTAAGATGGACAGATTTAACAATGGTACCATCTAACTTCCTCCAGTCCATATCCATGGTTTCCATACTTTGGCAAATACCACAAAACAGCAGTATTGCCATGGTCATGTCATAATGATTTTACTGCTGATACTTTGGGTTTATCATGTATGATTACAGAGCTATAACCCTTTGTTAGGTCATAATTCTAATAATTTTTGAATTCATTGTTTTCATTAAATCTGAAATGCAAAATAAGTATCACCTTGTACCATGTCATTATTTAAACAGTATAAGTAAAACTGCAGTTTTACACTTCTTTCGAATCTTTATTCTTTGTGAGATATAGCCATCTACAAGATGCATGCTTTTAGAGCATGGCTTTCCAAAACTCTTTTAGCATACAAAAAAGACTCCTATCTTAATGGGACAACAATCTTGATTAGTCATTGTTGCTCAGGATTCATGAATCAATGTGCTTTGTTTAATTTTTCACAACAATGCCACAGTCAGCATTACATCCTCATAGTGCTCGAGTCTTCAGTTCACTTCCTTGCTGTTGTAACTTCTGTGCAGGGTCTGCATGTAATTCTTGATTCCATTTGGGTTTTCACTGGGTTTTCCAATTTCTTGCCACACTGTCAAATTTCAAAGATATCCCCTGGGTTGATTAATGATCTTTCAAACTGAAAGTTAGGTTTGTACACAATATATGAATGAGTGATTGTGTGTACCCTGTAATAGAGAGGTGTCTTATTAAGGAAAAAATATCTGCCTTGTGTCTGTTGAGGTCAGGGATATGTTGAAGCTACCCACAGATGCTGAATTGTATGAAGCAGAATGAATGACTGGGTTTAATTTTACTTGATCAGTACAATCTATAATGAGACGGCACTTTATCCAGGATTATTTTTCTGTCTTGTACTCACTAAATGCTAAAGAATGCTTTGGCCCTCTTTTGACATAAACTAAGAACCAAAAGTACTACTCTAATCAGAAAACAACCACAAAGAATGAGGGTATGAGTTCAGCGCACTCTGAACCAACCACACAAGACCAGTTAGAAAAAGCAAAGAATTTAATGATACATAATTTCAGGAGTTTCTTCCCTTAATTATGATGGTACTTCTTCAGAGATAAAAAATCAGCATGTTAGTAAATATCAGGGGAATGAATTATTTTTTTGGTTTTGGATACGATGGAAAGGGGTAATAAAGGGGACCATGGAAGGCAAAATTAGAAATAAAGGAATTATTGTGTCAGCTTAAGACTTGTGTGACTGGCCCCTATGCTTTGAATTATACAGTTTCTGTGGCTAGTGTGTTGAAAATGAAGTCCTTTAATATTTAATTGAACACTTTTATGGGTTTTTGGTGGAACATTGTGAGACTATTTAATATGGAAGTGCATAGTAATCAATTTAATTAAATGTATGTTATGTACTGTATGTTTATATAAATGCATTTATTGATTTTATTCCTTGTTTTTATTATGCCTTATTTTTTGCTGTTTTAATTATCAAGTTTGAAGTAATTTATAGGAAAACAAGGGGGCTGTTTAACTGTGGGGAAGTTATTATCATGTGCATTTATTTCATTAAGAGGTTGGATGGACTAAAATGAAATTAAACGTATGAGCATTATTCAATCACATGATCTGAGGGAGGAGTGGTCATATGTTTTAAAAGGGAAGAAGTAAATTGATTTTTTATCTCTGAAGAAGTCCCATGATACTTAAGGGATGAAAGTGCTAAGACTGTTATATATCATTAAGAGACTACCTGATAACACTGAAAGCAGACAAAGCTGACAACGAAATAACCAACACCAGAAGAACGAAAGTGCAAAAAACTGACAGTTCACATGCCCGACAAAGCACAATCCTGACAGTCAACAAAACCTGCTCACAACTGCCTGAATAATCAGCACAGACACAATATATGCAGAGTAGTAACTGCCACAAACAACAACATATATCACAGCAGGTGCTAAGCAGTAATGAAAGCAACCGCCAATGATACTACAGATGATTTGACCCTATTAAGAATAGACTTCACCACGTTCCCTTTGAAGTCTGTTTCATTCATACAGAAATCAACGTAAGACCCTGCTAATGACACCACTGTCGTGGTGTTTACCATGGTGGATAATGTGCACGATTTGAAAATGTGACTCCAACTTCCTGCGAAACGTACGGGTACATGCTACCTGTATGTTCGTTTAATCTGCTGTCAATTTATTTGATCTGCTTTTTTAAATAGCAGTCGACTGGTATATTGTAATTTGTATGATTACATCGCTCATGTGTACAGTACATTCTGTATGGCTTTGGTGCTGTTCAGGGTGTCGGTGTTTTCAGTGTCAGGATTACAATTTGTCGGGTATTTGTTTTGTCAGGCTTATGGTGTCGATCATCAAGTTGTCGATGTTTCAGCTTGTCGGTCTTCTCAGGTAGACCCATCATTAAATCCTATGCTTTTTCTAATTGGTCTTGTGTGGATGGTTCAGAGTATGCCGAACTCCCAGCTTCTTTCTTTGTGGTCCCTTTTGACATAAACTAGAGTACTTGAGTAAATAGAGAGGCAATGCATAAATAAACCATTGTAATCATATGATTGATATACTATTCCCACAGCTTCTATTGACTTACGTTAATGTTTATTTGATATTCAGTAATATTTGTGTTTGCATGCATCTTGGCTCATTTATCTAGAGTTGCTCAGCATTTGGTGATGACGCAAAATACTTTGACAGATTTTGTTTGCATCTGCAGCCATCCATGGCACGTAAAAGGAAATTAAGTACAATTTTGCACTTGCATTGCTTAATCTCATTATACTTTGAAAGTTTACTGTAAGATATATATATATATATATATATATATATATATATATATATATATATATTAGTTTTTCTGCATATCAATAAAGTTTAAAGTTGCTTTTCAAGTTGCTGTAAGGGCCACTGTTCTGTATTAAAATACATAGATCTAGTGATTTGTTAGTTCTAGGCATCTGTTGTGGTTCCTTAACACTTGGGCTCCAAACCAGTCATTTTACATTAAAAAGGTCAAAGTCTGCATTCTTGTGGCAGTTGAGGACAGATTTCACCTACCTGATATGGGAATTGCTGGTAGAAAGCTCTTTGTGTGCTCACCTGATTGGCCTTTGGGCTTGGAGTAAAACTTGCTTTTTTTCTGAGCATATAAAAGCCTCATGTTTGTGCAATGCTGCTTTTCATGCAATGGCAGTTAGTATTTCTTTGTATATTTGCAATGTCCTGAACCTGAAATTTCCATATAAAAAACACTTTGGAACTTTACCTCAGTCCTGTGGTACTCATGGGGCAACTAGTTTGGGTGATGAGCAGCACTTACACATTCAGTTAGGACTATTTAGAGCTAACATTATATTATCATATCACCCAGGACTATTGCTGCACAGACAGCATTTGGTTTGGGCACTGGGCAGCATTACTGGCTAGCTTAGGTGCAGATTACATCAAGTAAGCACCACCCCATCCAATAATAAACACCCTCCACTCCTATCCTTTCCAAAGTACAGTAGAACCTGTAACTATGAATGGGCACTTTCATGCTATCTTTTTTTCAAGCTTGATGGACATGGCCATTCTGAGGCAATATAGCAATTGCCTTATGTACACTGACAACCACTTAAATGTCCAACAGACAAATACATTAAGTGAGAGTTGTAGTTACACATTAACACTGGAGGTCAAACTCTCACTTACAGAACACAAAATGCAACAAGCAGTCTGTCAGCAAGTCACACACATAACACTCACCACACTCACAAAAAAACACACAGATAGACCTACATAAGCAGAGGTGCTCACATGTAACTTACGCAAACCTCAAAGGCCTTTCAGGCATAGTCCTCAGAAACTCTGTATGCACACAAGCAAGACAATTACCAGCAAAACACATAAAGCTACATCTCACTGTGTCTCAGCTACCAAGCCCATAAAGTGAAACACTCCACAATCCAACATTCTAGTCATAGGTGATGCCATTGTGAGACACACCAATATCCCCTTTACAAAGTTGGATAAGGAGAAGGTTAAAGTTAGCTGCCTGACAGGGGCTAGGATCCATCAAATCACACAAGCATTTAGGTCACTTAAACCTAAGTACTAGTATGACTCAGTCATAGTCCATGGGGGCATGAATGACCTGAGGCATACCTCCTTGGACTATATGAAGAAAGAAATGGTTGAATTCTCAGAATATGCATCAAAGGCAGGTATGAGCCTAAAATTGAGAAGCATTCTACCATCTTCAAGGATGATGCCACAATACCAACAGAAAATTATTAACCTTAAGAATTGGTTTAGGTACTTGTATCACCCAAAGAGGTCCAACATTTGTCAGCCTCAGACGGTATAATCGACAGGCCATGCAGCTTTGCCAGGGATGGTCTTCACCTGTTACTGCTAGGCTTTTGTATATTGGCCAAAGCATCATCCACCCATCTAATTGCCTTTTTATGCATTGCCTAACAGACAAACCTTCCATGATAATAAAAGCTGCTCATGACAAGCAAAAGGTGTTACTGCCCGATACTAGGAGTCTCAACAAGAAACTGCACTCCCTAGAAGCTCTCCTCACCCTGGGGAATGCTGACATCAGTTCAATTACTGAAACATGATTTAAAACCATAGAAAGCACTCCAGCAGTGCATGGCTATAATGCCTATCATACATTCTGTTTACCCACTTAATATGAAAGAGTAAACAGCAGAGGTGTATCTTTTTACATAAAGTATAAGCACACCTCAAGGCTGGTCAAACAATATGACATGCTTGATTCCATGTCCAACTAACTGTGGGAAAAATCCATTATCATAGTCTTGCTAGCTACAGGTTCTCCCACCATGAACCAGAAAATCCACACATCATACCTGAAGTTACTTGAATTACTCACCATCCTGTCCAATACTATACTCATAGGAGATTTTAACTACCCCTAAATTAAATGGGAGGCATAAATGATTATTAACATGCAGGCCCAAAGATTTCTTGTCTTTGAAAATTCAAATGCCCTGGAGCAGCAAGTCTGCAAACCCATGAGCAGAACAAATATGTAAATAATAAACCTGCTCAGCTCCCCAGACACTGCAAACTTTAATAGACCAAAAGAGCAAATAAACACATAATAATTCTATACATATGAACAGATAACTTAGCGCTTTCACTCACATACATAGTCAGGCATCATCAGAGTAAAAGAGCTCTTCATCTTTGTTACATTTAAAGCTATTAGTTACAGACACACTTCTTTAGGCAACCAACCCCAACCAAAGAGCAATTTATAAATTAAAGTCACAGTAAAACATCACTCCTATGCTTGTTGGAAAGCACAGTTACTTATAACTAGAAAAAATATATTATTCAACTTAAAACACAAACATTTTAAAAAATCTATATATAGACATGTTTGTATAAAAGTAATAAATAAAAATAATAATAATAATAAATAAAAAATAATAAATAATTATATAATACTTAACATTCTTCAAACAAATGTAGATTTATACTTTAAAATGCTAGAAACTGAGATGTGATCATTAATGCCTGGAGGTCTAGATGCATCCAGCCTCAACTGCCAGATGCACTCCCTCATCTCAAGTAAAACTTTTAAATCACCTCCTTTGTCATTAAATGGAATTCTGTCTATTACAAAAAACAGAAATCTCTTAAAATTAGGGCAACTCAGACTATGCATATACAAGTAGCAGAACAAATATCCTAGATCCGGAACTCACAAAGATGGGAAAGCACTGCACCCACCCCCCCCCCCAATGTGTGATGTTTTCACTGGCAAGATCAGATCACAAACCAGTCTTTGGGAAATAAAGTAAAACTAGACTCTCCAATGAATCTCAAAATCTTTAAGAACTTTTCTAATGCAAACTATCTCCTATTAAGTGATGGCATAGATAGTTTCCAAACTTCCCCAAATCCAAAAACTTCCCCAAACCCAGAAAACATGAAGCATATGCAGAGGCATACTCAAAAGCCCTGTATGACCATATAAGCAACTGCATAGAAATGGTAGTTCCATACAAAAATAAGCCCAGAACAAACTAGAAAATCAAGCCATCCCGGTGGACCCTGATATTAATAAATTTACAACAAAATAAAGAAAATCCTGTTGAGAAGTATGAAGGAATGTGCACAACAGTGCAATAAGTTTCTCATCAGTATCAGTGAATCAAGGAACTAGTCAAGTCTCTGAAAGCAGACTTTGAGGTACAAAATAGCCTTGAAAGCTATGGATAACCATAAGGCATTTTTCAGTTATGTCCACAATCTTAAATGCAAAACCCAATAATGTGTGGAATTAGTTATAGATGGCATCACCTATACTCAGTCAGAAGATACAGCAAGTTAGCCAATAAATTCAGCTCAAATTTCACTTCCCTATCACCCCCATTTCTCCCCAAGAAATGCTCTCCACTACTTCTCTGCCAATTATAACCAAGGAGCAGGTTGCCACTGCATTCTCTTAAGATGAAAACATGGTTTCAATGGGATGCAATGATATATCAGGTTATCTCTTAAGTAGCTTAAATCAGGGCCTATCAGGCCCAATGGGATCTCTATGTAATCACACTGTCTGGGCCGGCTTTGTCCCGATAAAGTGGAGAACAGCTACAGTCATCCCTCTCCATAAAGGAGGACCATTAACTGACCAAGGAAATTACAGACCCATAACTATGAGTAGTCTTATTTGTAAGGATGTGGAAAGAACAGCAATGGACCTGATAAATAATGACATAGAAAACCTCATAAAACTGAACCTAATCCAATTCGGCTTTGTCAGGGGCAGGTCATGCCTAATGAATCTGGTAGAGTTCATTGAGAAAGTGACTAAGGCCATGGATAGTGGCAGAAAAGTACACAGTGCCTCCCTCCCCCTGGCCAAGGCATTTGATACAGTTCCCCACTCAGGTCTTATAAATAAACTTACAAAAGTGGGCATAAATCCTTACATCACCAAATGGATAGCCAATTGGATTACAGAGAGGATACGTGTAATTAAAGTGGGTGAATCCAGTTCTAGCAAGAGGCCAGTTGCTAGTGGTGTATCATAGGGATCAGTGCTGGAACCACTCCGGAGTAGAATATACTTCTCTGACACCAAAGCCAAGGTGGAAGAACTCTGAATGACAAAGTTTGCTGATGATGGTAAGCTCATGGTAATCATTGAATCCCACAATGATTTTGATATCCTTTACAAGGGTCTAAATCTGACAAATGACTGATGTCAGATCCAAGACCTGAAACTAAATGTGAAGAAATGTGTTATTGTGCTCATTGGGAATATAAACAGCACACCCCTAAGAGTAGGCTCAGAGGTGAACGATCTAGGCACACAGATAGACAGTAGCCTGAACTTTGACCATAATATGTCCACAGTGATAAGAAAGTCCTTCCATGTGGCACAACATATAACTAAATGCATGGCATCAAGATCCAGGGAGACTGTAGTACCACTGTACTCAGTCCTCATTAGACCAATAATCAAGTACAATGCACCATCTGGAATGTACTTGACTAAGCACTTTCAACAGCTGGAGCAACCTCAGAAGTTTCTCACAAAGAAAATACAGAGTGTTAACAACATGTCTTATGCAGACAGACTAAAAGCCCTTTCCCTTCATTGTGTCTCCTAGTGACTATTAAAGGGTGACCTAGGCCTAACCTTCGAGGCTCTCACAAAATTAGCCCTGATGGAGCTGCTACATATGTGCAAGACATACAGTGACTCAAAGAAAACAATGTGGAGCAACAGATATGTGTATCAGAGATTGCCCCTTCTTTGGAACATGCTTCCTACTCACATTAAGTAGAGCCCTTCTCTGGCCCTCTTTACGAGCAATTTGAATTGATGGATGGGGAATTAAATTAAGATATGGGGTAGTGCTTATGTCCTTTACGGACAGAACAATCTGTAACATCTTTAAAATACTCAAGGCATAGGCACAAACACATGCCATCCTCTTTCCCATAGTGACCATATACTCACTCATCTCGGGCTCACTCTGATGGCCTAAACTACCCCCAATTCCCACCCACCCCAGTTCTTCTATATTTATTTTAACCTGACCACACCTACCAGAACTAATTATCCAATCACCAGCTCCACTACATAGCCACCCACAACTGACTCAGTACCTCCCTGGTCAAAACACCACTAAATCACTCCTCCCTCTTCTACTCCAATCCAGTCACCTCAGTAATTAAATACTCCTAATCATACACCAGCACATTCACTCTACTTATAACACTCCTAACAAAAATGCAACTCACAGCATCCTAAGTGCCACAAAGCTATTCTTTCACACTTCTCTCATAATCCCCCCAATTCCAGCCTATCATCTAACATCCTATCAGAATCAGTTAATCAAAAAAGTTCCTTCATCCACCAGTGCACTCCCCTCTCTACACCACACTACATGCATAAACATTACCATAACACCAAACCTCTTTAATACTGACAGAACAGAATTTTTTACATATAGATATGCACATCCACTCACTACTCCCTGTCTACTCCATAAATATACTAGAATGATATTCAAACATTCATACTCATTTCTGCATATATTATCTTACCTCAGACATAGCAGTGACATCCACCCTAATCAAGGCCCTACAACCAGTCAACAAGAATTCCACACACCGCAGAATATACACTTCCATAATGCTACTAACCTATCCCATAATGGATCTGATCTTTCACTTATCAACATGAATCTTATGAGTCTAATAAATAAAATGCATGAATTTCATGGTTCTCTCAGTCTGCTAGTTTTAACTGAAACCTGGCTGAAACCTCATATATGTGACAATGAAATTTTAATCCCAGACTAGAACATTTATAGACTGGACAGAATGCACAAATGCATTGGAGACTTAGCTATAATTTATAAAAAATACACCCACACTAGAACACTTAGAACCAATCGCCAGGACGCAACAAGGCTGAGCTATTATTTTCCAGTCTCAAAGTTAATCCCAATAAATATATAACCTTTACAGCAATCTACATTCCCACTGTTAACCTCTCTACACTGGGCAACTCTAACATTTAATCAGAAAATCATAATAGAGGGAGACTTCAATACCAGTTGGTCCACTTGTACCTCAGACAACCCCTCAAACTTCATTAACCTTTTTGGTTTCTCCCAGCTAATACAATCCCCAACTAGAATAGACAAAAACAGCAATAGACAGTCAATTCTAGACTGGACTCTAACCAGCAAACCCTCACTGGCCTATTAATCAGGATGCCTCCCTGATAGCCTCAGTGACCATCTACCTACCTACGTACTTAGACAATGTTTACACCCCCCAAAAATACTATATACAGACAGATTCACAACACAAAACATTTCTTACCCCATACCTTTATTTTCATCCTCCAGCATTGTAACTGGTCACCACTAAAAATATTACACCTAGATTCTGCTGTACAACACTTTAACAACAAATTCCTAGACATACTAAATAGCCTAGCACCTTCTAGAAATGCCATGGTAAAATGAAACTACATGCTATGGTTAACAAAGGACAACAAACAGATACTCAAGCTTAGGGATAAAACTTGGGCACAATATCAGACTAACATAAAAAAACAAATCACCCTAGATTATTACCATCAACTAAGAAAAAAAGCCAAAAAACATATTAAGAATGATAAAAAATAGACCATACTGTTATCCAACAAAAACACCACAACAATCCTCAAAAATTCTGGGTTGCTATAAAGCAACTACTACAACCTGGGCAATCCTCTTGTCCAACCCCTACCACTACAAATACTACTTGACAGTATAGCTACTGAGTGTAATACATATTTTATCAACTCTGTACTATCACTAGTCAAAAAAAAAACAGCACTACTCCTTTATTTATGCCTAAAGAAGCTGAGGAAACAACCAGCCCCTTCTCCCTCCAGCCTGTCTAAACCAGCACCATAAAAAATAAAAAACAAACTGAAACCAACATCCCTCACTGCTAATAATTTACCTACTGAATACCTAAAATTGGAAACTGTTGCTATCTCTAATCCTGTCTCTATTTTGATCAACTGATTCATCACAGGCAATATGTGACCAAACTATGGAAAATATCTTACATCATCCTGCTACATAAAGATGGAACCTCTTCAGAATTCTCTAACTACAGGCCAATATCAATATTATCTCCACTATCTAAAATTCTAGAAAAATGTATATGTCCGACCAATCATAGTACCACTACCTCCCTTTATGTTTCACTAACACAATCAACCATTTCAAAAATAACAGACAATTACTATCTTCCATTTTCCTAAACATGTACAAGGCATTTGTTACTGTCTCACACCAAAAGCTCCTCAATGAACTCTCAACCCTAAAGCTAAGACAAACTGTCCTCTCATGGTTTCACAACTACTTGTCAGACCAACAACAAGCTGTCAAATGGCAGCATGATCTCTCCTCCCTGTTACCCATCACAGTAGGCATTCCACAAGGTTCAATCCTAGGTCCACTCCTTTTCACAAACTGTACCAGTAAACTCCATACTGCTTCCAGTCTCACCACTATGATACAGCACACAGTTGACTCCATTCTCATCTGTGCACCTTCCATTCCACAAGTCCAAGAAATAGCCCAACTATCCCTTGCAGCTGTTGAATCCTGGCTCTTTAACTGTCAATTAGTTCTCAATCCCAATAAAACTAAACTAATGCTCTTCTTGAATAACTAACCCCCTGACTGTCTATCCTCCTTCCATATCTATTCATCAAACAATACCAAGACTGATGCTGTAGCTCGCACAAAACTGCTCAGAGTCACTACTGATAATAACATGAAATTCAATAAACACCTATCTCTAATCATTAAAAAGACCCACATAAAACTAAGCTCTCTATGCCGAATCAAGCCATACTTCACCAACTTCACCAATCAATTGCCAGGACCCACCTACTATCTAACCTGCTATACACCTCCCCTATCTTCAGCAATCTCAAGAAAACAGACTTAACTAAAACAAAATTGCCAGATTCGCCATAACTCACGATATGGGTTCCCACCATTGTGCTGCTCTTCGTCAACTCAACTGACTAGAACTTCCCAATCTCTTACCCTTCACCCAACTTGCAACTGCCCATACCTCGATAAACCAACCTGGTAAGTGCCCAGCACACCAAAATCTACTACAACCCTACTCCAATAATAGAACCCTGAGATCTTCTGACAAATTCCTATTACAAGTGACAAAATCTAATAACAGTTCTGGAGACTCACTCTACTCTAACCATATATCCAGGACATGGAACACTATCCTTCAACATATCCTAACTACTACAAACCCCTTGAAGTTCAAACAACTTCTCAAGACTCATTTAACATGCACCTGGTGCTACACATGCTCATCCCGTGGCTGGATTACCATCACTCCTACAACTCCACTCCTACATCAACACTTCCCTCACTTCCTCAGTGAACCTTACCATATACCTTGTCACTTTTGCAGGGTCCTACTCTAATCTAACACTTCTGTCTAACCTTACCACATTCCTCCCCTTTCCCCACCTCATCTTTCTCTTGTCCCTAAATTACTCCTCTCTGTCTCCTTCCACTTTCCCGTCTAACTTCTTCTTCATCCTTTACCCACTGTACGCATGCCTATACACCAATATGTATACTAGCTACTTCCACATATATTGTATTTGCTTGAATTCTCAACAACTGTACCTTGTAAATAATGTGTGACCATTAACTTGTAAATAATGTATGCCTGTTATCTTGTATTTGAGCTTTTCTTTTTCAGACCTCTGCTGAAAATGGGAAATATGTCCAGTTGGACCTTCCTGGTAAACAAATGTGAAATAAATAAATACATACATACATAAATAAATAGGTTATAATGGCTAGGCTTGTAAAGGCTCTTGAGAGGTCAGCCTAGTAATCTGCTATGTACCTATGAGCCTAATATCCTATTTCACCCTATACAGATATTTATCCTTAATTAGATATCATCAGTCTGTCTTGCATCTTTATTGATTCTTTTATTGTATTATGCTATTTATAATAGTATCATTGGTGTACTCCATATTCACTTTGGCTCATATTGTTGTATTTCTTTGCTGATTGCACCTTTCATTATTTTTGATATTTTTACTAGGGGATTACTTTCCTTATTGTGAGGAACAAACACTCCATTTAGCTATCAGAAAAATCATCTTAACAATATTTACCCTAAATATTCACTATATGGTAGAAAAAGTTAGGAAATATACAGCTGAATAAGTTCATAGCTTACTTGAAACATTGTACATGTAGAAATGCGTTGTGAACCCACAAAACCTATCTGAGGAAATAAAAAGAGAAGCTGAGACATTTTATAACATGCACATCCTGAATGCTTTTTTGTGTGTTTTTCCTGACCATGCATTTCATACTCTTTACATATCTATACAATATCCACCATATTCCATTTTCCCAAAATACAGAAAAAACAAATTTCAGTCTGTTTGGAAATATTTTACAAACAAATTATGCATGTTGTTAATATTACTTTCATTTTCTTTGGTCAAAATAATGGGGGAGCAGAAGAGAACATAACAGCTGCCCAAAGGTTTGCATTTCAGCAGATGACACTGTGTTTCGTTTTAGTTTGCATTTTGCTGGCCACTGAAAACTGCTTGACTAGCTAGCATCTCCTCTAGCTATCCATTTGATGCACTCATTATGCTGTAGGGTTTAAATTTCATCAACCATTTTATTCTGCTTAAGTGTGAGAGCTGAACACCAGTGTCTACAATCACCCACAACAGTTTCCGTGATTTAGATTTTTCTAGTTTAAATTTCTAATCCATCCCTGTGGCATTGGAGTACTTGTGCTGAGCCTGTGCCTTGCATAGTAAAAGTGTGCATCCTTCTGTATACACTTTTTCTGACTGCAATGTCACAGATGTCATGCTTCATCCACAAAGGGCCTGGCCATGGCTCATTCTCTAAGATGTAAATGCATTGGCTGTACACTCCTATCTCCCCCTGCTGTCTCCTGTAGTATCTGTGCCATTAATCTAGCTCAGATTGTCTGAGTCAGAGCCATGGCTTTATGCTTTAAAAAACTATACGACAATGCAGCTTGAGATAAGGGCTGCTAATACTAGTCTGTTTTTCTGCCTTATATTTTGCAAGATAAGAAATATAAAAAAATCTTTACTCACATAGTCCTATAGCCTTCAGAATTTTGTGAAAAAATCTTTATATCCTATGTCTGAAGTCTCATTTTAGCAACAGTAATGCTTAAAACAATATGATTTGAATGTACTTACAGTTGATCCATTTCATAATTCACTTATGCCTAAATTAGAACTAATTCAAATGATCAGTGGGGAAAAGTATGACTCCATGTTCCTGTCATAGGTACTAGTATCCTCCATTAGCATTTAAAATGTATATCTACATAGTTACCATATCCACTGTATTATGCTCCCAGGAGCTATTCCTAAATTGCTAAACTTAAGTGCGAGCAGGTTCACACATTACAGGTTCTACAGCCAGGAACCAGAGGGTGGTACTGCAAACTGTTGCAACTTAGCTAGAGAGCAAAAGGAGGAATCTATAACAGGAACTGGTTATATTTGCTTGTCACAGATAAACTACCCAGGAAGATATTAAGGGCTTTCTTTTGAATGTGTTCAAATAAAAAATCTGCAATATGGTTATGACTACATGGCCTATTTTAATTATACATTTATATTCTTATTATGCATGTAGATTTTTCTTTTTTTTTTTTTTTTGTGGCTAACCAACATAATTTTTTGTGGTCAGGCTATATAGCAATGTATATACTCCAAAATGATACTTCATTTTTAAACAGCATATGTAAGGACTAAATATGCTCTCAGTTGCTGCATTAATGTTGTTCCTGGGGAAATAATTTCACCGATGGTGAATAAAATGACATTACTGGGGATCAGCACCAATTGTAACATGAGAAACATTAGTAGTTAAAAAATGTCCCATAACCATTTTAAATGTTAGGCAGGTACTTTGTATAAAACATCACTTTCTCAAATCCATCCTGTCATTATTTAATCCAGTTAAAGTTCTGGTAGTTTCCTTAAGCAAACTTGGAAAAATGCAATGGGCATTAGCAGAATTTATTATGAATTTCCAATATTAGGTTGCCAGACATAAAAAGATTAGCAAAGGATATTTAATACGAGCTACAGTTGTACACTAAGAATCTTGAATGCTTTCCATGTGGGTCTTTGTTAGTCCTTGACCAGCCATAAATCCTAAGAAACTATGTTTCTATGTCACAAATAAATATACTTCAGATTTGGATACAATGTGCACTTGCTGGAAAATGATCACTACATCTAAGTGCAACGTATGTTATTGCACAAGTTTTGCTATGCATGACTACACTGTCAAGATATGCATCAACAAAATGCTTCATAATGTGTAGCATTTGGTCCAAAAGGCACTGGTATGTGGCATACTCTCTAACTACACCAAACTGCAAACAGATAAAGCTGAATATTACAATTAAAAATTATAGAAGGAACTTATCTGATTTATCTAGAAAACTCTTACTGTATATAAACTGTGCAGACTAAGAACAATCCAAACTGTAACATACATAGCAGACTCACTTCTAATATACATGCACTAATACCTCAGCTTTTGTTTTCAGAGTTATATGGACCATTCTTTCAAAAGTCTGCATTGCAGTTATTTCCTTACTTGTAGAATTAAGCTAAATCTGAAGATAGCATTTATGGAAATTTAGTGATGTATAATAATTGACCTCTGTTAACTGTACAGTCACGATGTTGATTCATGACACAGTGCAGGTATCCAGCTTTGAATTTTTGCAAATGTACTGGACATAGAATTCCAGATACCATTTGGTCTCTTTGGTCCAACTATCTTAGTTGATACCTAAGCTCTTGAAGATTTATAGTAATATACTGAGTCATCATTTGCCTTACCTCTTCATGTACAAGTTTTTCTAACTGAGAGGGCATTTTTTTGTAGTTTTATGTTCTGGCATACACTCAAGTGTATCAAAATGTGGTTGTTTTCTGAAGTGACTGCTAGACAGTTACTTTTGGAAATTGTATAATGTTTAGCACTAATCAAAATGTTGAGTTAAATTATACTGCTGATTGCTTTAATTTCCTTTTCTTGTAGTCATCTTTGAATTGGAAGCTTAAGGGTTGAGTAAAAGGGAACATATTAGTGACTTATTTTTGTTGCTTAGGGAAATGGATGGTTTAGTTTGTGAGGGACTTTCTGTGGCCTCAGTAAAGCCTTTAATAATGTTTTTTCCACTTTAAATGTTTTGATGTTGAGCAATATGTCTTTGATTCTACATTTTTCAAGTTTGTGGAAAAACTATATGGTATGACAGTTGGTTTTGACCTTTAGTCAGATGGCAAAGAAGGGAGAAGATGCAGATACTCAATGGCATTTAATGAGGCTGTCTCTTAACTCCTTTGTAACTTCTTCTTTGTTTAGGCTATTCATTAGTTTAGTGGTGGTGTAAATGAATTAGAAGGCTAAGGGTGATTTGTGTGATTTGGAAAAAAAAATAACTATTCCAAGTTCAAATTCTTATGTTGTTCATAGTTCTTATAAAATAGGTCTAACCCTATTAAAGCGTAATTTAGACCATTGGATTTGAAATAAAAAATTCACCCCTGGTCTGGCACCTGTGCCTCTGATGTACAGAGGCAGTCAGTAAATCATGTTATAACTAACAATAACCTCTATATAAATGAATAAAACATAACTTGCGGGATACATCTGTTTTGCATGGCTAGGCTTAAAAAGGCCATAATGGTCATTAGCCTAGTATACACCTATGAACTTATGAACCTATGCTGACAAGACTTCATAAATTTTGATTCATAAGGTTGACAGTTGACTGTATGAGCTTGTAAATATTGGAGGGCCATAGAGATTTCATAAAGAAGGCACCCTTGCCAAGAAATAGGACAGATAATGAAGTATTGTGATGTAGACGTGATAATGCTACCATGCTGTCCTTCAGATGCTAAAAATGTTCAGGATGTCATCATCTATAATATTCATAACATTCTGTCACATTCAGTAACTTAATAACTGGGAAGGATTTTTGCTTAATTTATTTGTTCATTTGCTTATTTTTTAAAAGAGTAGGCTTGATCCAAGAGCTCGTTTAACATATTTGATGTGTTATAATACAATCAGTGAAAAATAGTAACATTATTCAACAATGTATATACACATTTACTCAAAGCACCATTTGCACACAACAAAGTGCCAACTAATTTAATTTATAAATGGAAGGAAAGGGAGTGATAGATCGGGCAAAAATGGGGAAGAACAAACAAAGGAATACACAGAAGGAAAAAAACAGTATAGGAATGGGAGAAGGATTTTTCTTTTTTGAAACAAGTACCATATTTATTTATTTATTTATTTATTTATTTATTTATTTATTTGTTTGTTTGTTTGTTTATTTATTGAAGGAAGGTAGATGGGAAGGAAGCCTGGGGAAGTTGTGTGTAGAAAAGAGGTATAGGGATGGTAGCAGAGACAGTCACACAAATACATATTACCTATAAAAACTTACTGGAGAGGTGCTCTTTCAAAAAGGGCAAGGGGACAGAAAGGAAATACAGATACAGACAATGGGAGAACTGGTAATGAAGAGGATTAATCAAAGAACTGGGAAAATGACTGACACACAAGGAACAGAGTACCATGCTGGAGGATAGCGTGTGGTGGGATTCACCTGCCAAGCTGCACAATTGCAAACCAAGCTAGAAGTCAATCACTTTTACAACTGGTTTATAACAAAGCTCTGACATTACTGACCCAGGAGTCAGGGCCATGCAGCTCTGTGGCTCTTCAAATAGCATGAAAATGCCCTACAGGGTGCTAATCTGTGTGTGTCTAGCTGTTGGTCTACCAAAGTCTGCTTTGGCCTGTCCAAGATCAAAAGGGAGCTCATGGTGCTGCTCCCCCCCCAAATAGGACCCCATATGCCCTGCTACTGAACAACATCAGAAGCCACCAACAAGCTATCCAGGTCACTTCCACAAGGACGACCTTCATCATCCTGCAGAAATGCTACAGCCTGCAGAAAGGCTAGCCTTATGAATGCTGGGGACCAAGCAGGTGGTATTAATGTTGGTGCAGGACATTGTGGATACCGCTGTACATCATCTAGCTCCTTAGCCAACACTGCAGAAAAGAAGGAATGTAAATCATGTAACAAAACAACTAAGGAGAAATAATAACATTACAAAGATTACAGCAATAAGGAAAGCAGGAAAAAGATAAAGCAATGCTCAATAAGTCATGCTGCACCTTTGTACTACAGACACTTGAAGTAGGAAAATACAATCAGCAGAGTAATGGCAAAATGCAAATGATGTACAGGCTTGGGGCATACCTATGATAGGACAATGGGGACAATAAGGTAAAAAATGCTAGAAGGTACGCTGTCACCAGTGTATACAACAAAGGCACAGTGTATTACTGCTAACCAGTGTCTGAAGCTCAGTAGAAATAGCAATAAAAAGTTGAACTATGCAGCTCTGTGGTGGTAACAAGATATGTGCAGGTAGCATGCACAGTGTAGCAAATCCTGGAATGCATGTGGCACAATGCCGCATATAACATACCTCAGAATTCTAGCAGGAATACACAAAAGACATATAATCTCTGCAATAATGGTGCCCTTTGACAAATGTAAAAGCAAGCTCAGTGGTACACAACAGTCTGACAATTACATTTTTTTATTTTAACTGTTTGGTGATTGGGTAAGTTCATTGGACACAATTTTCCATATTCACAGGTCACTCTGGACAGGAGCACTGCTTAGTTAAGTGACTTTCCTAGAGACACAGAGTTGGCAAATGAAGGTGCAAGCAATCAAACCCCATACCCTGGACAAAGGAAACAGCTCATTAACAGCACCGAGTTTTTGTCTTTGCACTAATTGTCAGAATATCATGCCCATGGTATGCCAGGTATATCTGGCAAAATGATGACCACTGGAATAGGCACTAATGCAGTAGAACATGTCAGTCAGATATGGGCAGTAAGTAGTACCTTCATGATGATCACATGAGTATGATGGCTAAAGTACTCCAAAGAATATCTAGACCGACCCTTAACTGCAATGTTACACCCAAAATCAGTACATTCTGCAGTATGATGGCACTTTAGGTTTAACTGTCAGTGATAAGTACTATAGGACAGTAACACATATATGCAAAATTTATATATGAGACATAAAGCAAAGCAAAATTAAATACAGTGGTTACATTATTTAGCAGCATTGCAAGCCTCACCAGTGCTGTGCTACTGAGTGAATTAGAGATATACAGGCATGCCAGCAATGCAATATCCCTCCACACCTGAACAATTTTGCTTTTCTTCCTACTTTCTCTTGCAGGTAAGTATGCTCACCCAATTCTCATCAACTGCTGAAAGACATAAAACAACAAGGAAAAAAAATGAGCATCGCATACCCATAATCATCCAGTGCTGCTTCTATGTGCACAATAAGGACCCATTTTATAAAACCTATCAGTAGGGAGTCATACACATGTAATATTCAGGCTTTTTCTCCCTAACATCTTCTTCCCATTGGCAGAGAACATTAGAGTGCTGCCTTATTAGGTCACTGTAATGATGCTGACACTGCTCATCAGAGCAGAGGATGCCTATGACATCACTTACCAGCATGGCAAATGAGTGCCAGGAATCCACATTAATCTGAGGGCTGTCACATGAGTCTCCCATCAAGAAGCTCTAGTGGTGCAGATACAGCAGGTGAAGAAAGATCTTCATTTTCCTCTGCACCCTTAGTGAGACATTTAAATAGAGCCCTTCCTGAAGTGACTTGTGAAGTTGATACCAGGAGGGACATGGTAGCTGAGTTATGTCAACACAAACTTCACAGAAGCATTTTGATATGCATCAACAGGTAGTATGGAAGCACAAGACAGTCTGATGTCAAAGTGCAGTAGAGTGACTGCAACAGATATGCACAGGTGACAATTAAGGGTCAAGTGTGTCTATGCCAACATATGAACTGCACAGCGACATGCAATGCATCACTATCCATGCAACAATTTGACATGATGCCCCTACAGGCCACTTTCTGGATTTTCAAACCCAGGGGTGAATGGTTTCAAAAGAGCGGTCCTGGCATAGGCAGATTGTTTCACAGACTGATATGTATGTGCACTGGCAGGCACGGGCCCTATAGCATGATGTAAAGCTGATAATGCACTGTGCTATGTGTGTGATTCACAGCATTTAATTGGAATTATTTCATTAGCATAATTACTGTCTTATGAGCCTGATCATAGTACGATAAAAGGCACTGTCATCATTCCAGTACTTATTGCAATATTAGTACTACAATAATGTAGCAAGCATATACAAGGAAGGGGGGAAGGTGACTGAGAGCATATAGGGAACAGGTCCATCCCTTCCCATCTCACAAGATGGAATGCTGAATGACAAAGACTGGTGGAGTACCCATGCTGGGCAACAACACACTCAGAGATTTGTTATAATAATACACACTTTACTTCAAACATAGAAAGAAGGGGTGAGGTGGGGGGGTACAGCTGCTAAATGAATCAAACTGTGAGTGCATTCTATGGGACACATATTGGTGTTATCTGTGGTGTCTGTGGGAAAATATGTCCATGCAGATGGACTACAGGTCACATGATACAGCAAAGTTACACACAAAACTGACCCAGCTGGACAACTGTAGGGATGTGGCTTGTGAAAGCACAGTGCAGCAGCTAGAACTGTGGTGTAGGTGGTGAACTGTTAGAGGTCAGTTTTGAAATACTTCTACCCAGATACAGATCATACATGGATGGTCTTATGTACAGGCACTAAAATAACATCAAAATAGTGACAGAGGTTGGGAAAAGTTCACCCCAACAGAGACAGAGGTATTATTGCAGGTTCAGCGTGTACATGGCAGAGACATATTCACTACAGACAAGAAAGACTGTACCTTATGGAAGTATGTGGGGTAGGACACCATGATGAATGTAAATGTAGTTGGTGGCCACAGCAGCTCTGCTCACAACATGTTCACTGCAGGAGCACTGACATAATCTGTCACACTCACATATAAAAATCCCAAGTTATTATATGGTAGAGAATGGGCAGAAGTGCAGGTCTACCATCAAAGACTACTCTGAATGACACAAGATTTCTTGGTGTCCATCTCTGGAAACAGTGAGAAGACATGCATACCTGGTAGAGGACTGAGATTAACCACTGGACTGGTGGCAACATTGTGTATGTCTCTGTCAACAATGCACTAAGTTGGTATTATCATAAGCCACTATCAGTGTTTGGTGATGGACCATTGGCATGTGCTTCTTGATGACAAACATCATTGTATCTTTCACACAGCAGATCTGGGATGCAAGAATATAATGCAGTTGTAGCACTGGGTTGTGGAATTCCCACATATCTGCAGTAGTGCACCCAAGTATTTCTCTGTCTGCTTTCATAGGTGTAACAAAGGTAAGGTTATCTATTACAGAAATATATGTGCCTGAAGTCATTGCAGCACTGGTGTCATATAGTACAATGCCATTATCAGTGATTGTTATAGTAGAAGGCTGTCTACCATCCCCATCAACTGAAACAGAAGTGTTGGCTCTTTCTTTCCCCAATGCATATAGATGGATAGGTCATCCCTTGTAGCCCAATACATGGTGTAGGGTGGTCATGTGGTCATGCAACAGTAGTGGGTAAAGGCACCACTGTATAATGTGAAGACAGCACTCGGCAGCTGCATGCCAGTGGACATCAGTGTCATGGGTCCTGCTCAGTGTCCATACTAGGTGTAAAAAGGCATAAATATTGGGTCTCGTACAGAAATCTCCTTGAACAATGTCATGTCAGTCAGGATTTAATACAGGAATGTTTATGGGGAGGTGAATTGAAACCAAAACATGAAAGGTTAATAATGACAGCCCAGGAAAAGGGTCTATATAAACATTTGTTTACAAAGTCCACTGCACATGTAGGAAGAAACAGATAAATACAGGTTTTGTAAAAATGAACTGGAAACAGGTGCACATTTTGTTGCTGTATGTGTAATGCACTCATGGCAGAGGGCCTGTATACTGGAAGGCACAATAATATGGCAAGACTGTTGCATTGGGGATCTTGAAGTAGCTGTGAAGCATTGGAAACATGAACCACAAAGCATTGTAGAGAATGATGAAGTTTATATCACATGGGATCACCCATTACATACAGTTCAAAAACTAGATCTAAGAAAACCAGATAATAGTCCATGAAAAAAGACAGAAATAGCATTGGACATTGAAATTGCTATACATAGTGATTGCAATATCTTACATACAGAGTCATAAAATATCAGAAACCAGGGCAATGTGAAAGAAAGATACCAAGACAGCTCAAGTAGTAGTAGGAGCAACGGGTCTAATAAAAAAGAATTTACAATTGTATTTAGATATGCTACCAGTACATGCAACTCCATATGAGTTGCAGAATAGATTAGCAGTAAACAGGACTGTTCTATAGCATAATATCTTGCGTAAAATGCATTTTTCAGTTTATGGAAATACCAAATGTGTTTTCAAGCCATGCAGCATGTCTTAAACCCTTTGCTGCTTAGATATCAGCTAGTCAATCAGGCAATCAGCAGACAACAAGCAAGCAATCAACCAAAGTCATAAAATTACTAAAAAAAAATCAGAACTTATTAAAACATATTAGGCAATTTTCAATATGATTCTGCAGTTAAACTGCAGTTAAACAAATGGTTATCACTTTTCATGCAGATGTACATATACGAATGAGGTGATTGTCTTAGGAAATACTTCCATATCTACCTTCTGAAAAGAAATGGAAAATCAAATTAGGTTTGAAAGCCTCACTGCCAAAGTAGAAAGCTCACTGTGGTCAAGACTATTACTTTAGATACCATACTGTAGGAATTTGAAACTCCTAGAGCATATTTATTTATCAATGTGTGTGTGTATATATCTTTAAGAAGCTATCCAAGGGCTTGCACAAGTGTATAAATACTGAGCACGTGCAAACCTCACTTGTAGTAAGCTGTTGAGATGTAAGCATGTATGTATGTAAGGTCTGTTTGTTAGCCAGTTCATTTGTATTTTATGATGCTGCTATCCATCCTGATGTGTTTTTATATATGAACGCAGCTAAACACATACAGCAACAAAATATGCATCTGTTTCTACCCCACCTGCTTGTCATCTGTGTTTGAGAGGAACGAGCGACATGGTGTCACAAGCGGTATGTCTAAAAGGCCATGGGGCCAGGATAGAATCTAGATTCTTCCGTTTGAAATCAAGAGGCACTCAATTGAAACTGGATGAATATAGATGAGTGAATCATCCCTACTGTACGTATAATCCCCAAAACAGGTCAGAAACAAATTTCAGACATTAAAGCTTGCTCAGCACTATTTCTTATTTGCAAAATATTAAACGAGGTATACAGAATGCTCTAAACGATATTCACATAAACCAATATGTCCAATATTGATAAAATATTTGAATTACTACAGAAAATGTTTGAAATAAAGGCCAAATTGCATAAAATGAATAAAATAAGGGAAAACTACCACAATTTCACTAACCACGTATTTTTCATGTTTGTTAAAGATATCATCATTATCAGAAGTGTATAAAGTGTTTTGCATGTTTGTGCAGTATTACAGTAAAGTTATTTTGCAAAATATGACATTTCAGAGCATATTTCAAAATGTACAGTATTTCGAAGTGTTTATTGTGCATTTGAATGTTATTACAAGCTCACAGAACTGTTTGTTAATACACAATTACAAGGGCTATATTTTCAGTGTGTTTGTGCATACTTTGTGGGCATGGCAGGCAGATTTTGAAAACCGAGTGTGCTTGTGTTTGACAGTAATTTTGCTGAGAACTAGAGAATGTTTGAGCAAGAGTACAACATTTTCATGCAGGCTTCACTTTTTGATAAAGATGACCATACAAAGGCATTTATTCTGCTTAATTTATCTGGGTCGGAAGCCATTGAAAGGGAGCGCACGTCTGTATGCACCTGCTATCTATGCAAGAGTGGGAAACCATCATATTGCTGTACTGGCTGAGTCAAGGGAGGACCCTGAATGCTTGAAACATAAATTCAGAGAAATGTGCAACCGCCCAGACAAATGTTACAATGGAAAGGCACTTATTTTCCACAGTGGATCAAAAGCCTGGTGAAACTTTTGTAGCATATATAACTGACTTGAGAAATAAGGCTAAAACATGCAGATCTTGTGATTTGATGGATGAGTTGATAAAAGTCAGACTTGTGTGTAGTATTAAAGATGATGCTGTGAGAAAGATTTTGCTTCATGACAGTGATTTAACTTTGAATAAGGCCACTGAGATTTGTCAGATATACCAGCTCCCAGAAAAGCACACACATATGCTTACAAATGAGAATAGCTCCAGAAGCCACAGTGATAAAGCTCATGTTGATAGTATGAAGCATGTGGTTAAAAGAAACAGACCCAAACACATGGCAGCAGCGGTAACCCCTGCAGCACCTACTGGTAAACCACAGAACTTTCCATCACATTCCAGAGTTCGCACAGCCTCAGTGAAGCATGAGTAAGTCAGCAAACTCAAAGCATATGCCCCAACCTAATTTCATTGCCAACTGTCATAATTGTGGTGGAAGTCATGAATCTAAAAGGGAAAAATGTTTAGCTTTTGGTCAACAATGCCATAAATGCAATAAATGGAATAATTTCAAAAGGTTTTGTAAATCAAAAGGCCAACATTCTTTTATTAAAAGGGAGCTTTTTAAGAAACAAGTTGATAGTTCGAGAGATGCAACCCCATTCTTTATGTTGATGGCATGTCAGTGCTTTATGAAACTGTTAATGCAGTAGATTTAAGGGCAAAAAATGAAGTATTTTATATTGTTCAGATAAATGGAAAATCCATAGAGCTCAAAGTTGATACAGGTTCCAAGTACAATGTTATGTCAGGAGAAACATTTTCTAGAATGTGTCATGGTGAAGGGCTTGATTTGGCAAGGTGTGCGAAGCTTGTTGCTTATGGAGGTGAAGAAATTCATATGGAAGGCTCAGCACTGCTTTCATGTTACTCTGCTGGAAGATGTTACAACTTATTATTTTACATGGTCAAGAGGCATGTCCAGTCATTATTAGGGCTCAGCGACAGATTAAAAATGGGACTGCTTTCATTTAATAAGGAAGCCCACTATGTTAGCTTTAAAGACTACTACTTTAATTTCACCCAGTACATTTGTTCTACTTATTTTGATCTTCTCAAAGACAAACTAGGGAAGCTTCCAGTTGTGTACTCCATGAAGTCAGACCCAGACGTCAGTCCAGTTATCAGACCAGCATAAAGAGTTCCAATAGCCATGCAGGACAGAGTCAAAGCCGAGCTAGATAAAATGGTGTGACAAGGTGTGATTTGTCCAGTTGCAGCTCCAACTGAATGGTTATCTTCCATGGTAGTAACTCACAAGAAAAGCTCAGATGACATCAGACTATGTATTGACCCATGAGATTTGAACAAAGCATTAAAAAGACCGCATTGTCCAATGTGCACTGTTGAAGAAGTCACAGCCTTGATGCCAACTGCCACTGTTTTTTTCTATCTTACATGAAAAGAGTTCATTTTGGCAAATTCAGCTAGACAAGAAATCCTCATTGCTCACTACTTTCAGTACTCCATTGGGAAGGTACAGATTTTTGGGAATGCCATTTGGGATACATTCTGCAAGTGAAGTATTTCAACATGCAATGGAGCAAGTTTTTTTCCTAGGTATCCTTATCCTTGTGCTATTATAGTAGACAACATAATAGAGGGAGGTAATGGTAAGCTGAGCATGACAGAAACCTTAGAAAAGTTCTGGAAAGAGCACGTCAAGTGAATCTTAAGCTCAATCCACAGAAATGTAAATTCAGGTTATGAGAAGTTACTTATGTTGGTCATTTTTTTTCCTAGTTCAAGCCTACAATCAGACGCTTCTAAGCAAACAGCCATTCCCGAGATGACATCTCCAGACAATGTTCAAGCCCTGTAACATTTTCTTGACATGGTTAACTGTCTAGTCAAGTTCATTCCAGACTTGAGCAAACTTTCAGCACTGCTTAGAGAGCTGACACATAAAGATGTATCCAGGTCATGGTTAGAGCAGCACCAGAGAGCATTTGATGCCCTGAAACAGAGAATTGCTAGTCCACCAACTCTCAGATACTATGATGTTCACAAACCAGTTACACTTTCCTGTGATTCTTCGAAATTTGGTCTTGAAGCAGTCATTCAACAAGAGAGTCAACCTGTTGCCTATGCATCTAGAACTCTTACCCAAACTGAGATGCAGTATGCCCAGATCAAGAAAGAGCTTTTGGCAATTGTGTTGACATGTTTGAAATTCCATGATAATGTTTATGATAGACCTATCTAGACTGAAACAGACCACCAAACTCTGGTCACTATCTTGAGAAAGCCTATGCATTCAGCACCAGCAAGACTGCAATGTATGATGCTGATATTGCAAAAGAATAATTTCACTCTTGTCTACAAGAAAGGCAAACATCTTTATCTTACTGATACATTATCCAGGTCACCCAGAAACACCGCAGAACAGCATGAGAATGAGAACTTTGATTTTGAAGTAATGGAAGTCAGAAAACTTTCTTCCACACGTCTCAATGAGCTGAGAGATCATACAGCCACAGATCCAGTTTTACAGAGGCTTAACCACTTTATCAATCAAGGATGGCCATCAAAGAAATCTAGTTTACCTCAAGAAATGCAACTTCATTTTCCATACAGAGATGAGATTTTGACTGACAAGGGTATCTTTATGAAAGGAATGAAAGTAATTGTTCCAAATTCTTGCAACCAGAGTATATTACTATCTTGCATAGTGGTCACCCAGGAACCGACTCTACCAAAAGAAGGGTGAGAGGATTAGTATTTTGGCCTTCTATGTCACTAGACATTGAGGGAGCACTTTCATATTGTTCAGTGTAATAGTACAAAGTCCCATCAACAGAAGGAACCACTTCAGCTAAACCAGATTCCTGAACTACCTTGGTCGACAGCAGCCACCAACATCTTTGAGTGGAATGGTCAAGATTATTTGGTGTTAGTAGACTCTTACTCTAATTGGTTCAAGATTGACCTACTTCCTAACCAAGCATCCAGTACTGTCATTACTAAGATGAAGCATCATTTTGCAGTGCATGGTAGTCTGCACAAAGTTATTTCAGACAATGGCACACAGTTCAAAAGATTTGCTAGAGAATGGGAATTTACTCATGTCACGAGTAGCTGAGAGTACTTGCAGTCAAATTGTTTAGCAGAACGTGCAGTTCACAGTGCAAAATAGTTACTAGAGAAGTCAAAACAAGATAATAGTAATGTTTTCCTGAATCTCTTGAACCTCAGAAATGTTCCTTGTGATAAATATCTTGGTTCACCTGCCCAGAGACTTCTGTCTAGACAAACCAGAACCATATTTCCAGTCAGTAGTCAATTGTTGGCTCCATGTGTTAAGAATGATAGGTCAGTAAAAGCCAATCTGTTGAAGAAGCACCTAACCCAGAAGTCCTACTATGATAAAACCAGCAAACTGCTCAATCCATTACGAGAAGAAGTGGTAAGGATGCAAACATGCAGAGGTTATTATCTGATTGGAGTTGTGAAGAATATTTGACCAGAGCTGAGATCATATATTGTGTAATCACAAGGAACAGAGTTTAGGCAGAACTGGAAGCAATGAGGACTATAGTGATTCACCCCGTGGATAACACCAGTGGCTCTACTCGACAAAGGCACTGTGAACTAAGGTCGGGTGGCACTATGCCAGGGTAATCCTATGGCTAGGCTTGTAAAGGCCCCAGGTCCATTAGCATAGTACACACCTATGAACCTATTAATTAATACCAGTGTCCGAGCCTATACCAAAGCACATAGCCTGTGAGAAAGACTCTATCTCAGAGTGAGTTGTCCGGTGTTCCAATTCCAGAGGAAGTTCCAGAGAATATTCCCATTCCTGTGATGAATCCAGAAGTTCCTGATATGAGTTGTTCACTGAAGATTGTCCCTGTTGCTAAATTCAGTCCAGATTGTTATATTATGAGAGTTGGTTGTATCTCCAGACCATGTAACAGGTACATGGCAACTTGGATGTGAACATTGTGTTTTGTTTCTAATGTCCATTGTAATGCATGTCTAACTCTAGTATTGTTTTTACAAATGGCAATCTTTTTAAGAGGAAGAATGTAGATCAATGTGTGTGCATATATTAAGAAGCCATCCAAGGGCTTGCACAAGTGTAGGTGAAGTATGGTACCAAAACACGTAAGAACATCCAATATCCAAGAAAAACTGCTGTAACAGGAACAAAACACGTTGGCAATTCTTAAGATCAACAAAGTAGTTTATTGGAAGTAAAAAATGAGCGCTTTCACGTGGTCCATCCACGCTTCATCAGATAAATTACTTAAAACTATTCAAAGTTTATATACATCCGCTGGAGCGTGGGAAAGTCTGCTCATTAATCAATTAGCATCTGAATGATGCAATAAAGCAACGTTAAAAACACTTAACCATTTGAATGCGCTTCAAACTCAGAGCTTAGGTTTCTATATGCTTTATACTTTCAAAAAATATATATATATATGTATTTATACCAACTTCTACAATGTTATTACTAAACAATAAACAAGATAAAATATATGTAAAATTAAAACATTTAAAGCACAAAACCAATAATTTAACTTACTAATAAAAACTTTTGTGTTTGCACAAATCAAGATATAGAAATGAAATCTATTACTAATATATACAAATGAGTGCTTATAACCAATCATAGTCATGTTTAAGTAAGATTCACTATAAATAATATGAAACCTGCCCATAACTAATGGGCATGATATTATAGATGTATACATAATATAGTGAAGTGCATCAAAAAGTGTCATATGGAATCAAATGACATGATGTGACTGCACTTTACTGAACTTAACTAAGTACATAGGATGTCAAAATTATCCTATGACTGTGTATATATATTTTTATATGGATAGATTAATGAACACACATCAAATTAAATGGTGAAAAATTAATAAGACCAAGTAGAAAATATTATTATTATATACATGTATATATAAAAACCTATACTAATAAATTATGAACTAAAAATATGACAATGATTGACAATACTGGCAAATGTTAAAGCTAAACTTGACTATATAAAATCTGTCAAGGTGTGAGGACCTTATATTTACTTTCTGGATGTTAGAATGGGTTTAATGGACACTTGGGCATTAAGTCCTGGCTCTATGTGTGCTCCCAATCTCAATATCCAATTGAGCTCCATAAGTGCCAAATGATTCTCTTTGTCTCCCCCTCTTTCATCCTGTCTCACTACTTGTAAAACTCTGAAAGAAAAGGAATGGGTGGAAAATTCCATAATATGTTTAGCCAACGCGTTATTGTCTATGGCTTTACGTATATCATAGAGATGGTTATATATACGTTCCTGTAACCTTCTCTCTAACTCTAATACCCTAACTCTAGTATTGTTTTTACAAATGGCAATCTTTTTAAGAGGAAGAATGTAGATCAATGTGTGTGCATATATTAAGAAGCCATCCAAGGGCTTGCACAAGTGTATAAATACCGAGCATGTGTGACCCTGACTGCCATTTTGTAGTAAAGTGTTGAGATGTAAGCATGTATGTATGTAAGGTCTGTCTGTTAGCCAGTTTGTATTTTATGATACTGCTATCCATCCTGATGTATTTCTATGTATTAAATCATCTAAACAAAATACCCTAC
>NC_056745.1:1090614244-1090649244 GCF_019279795.1 Protopterus annectens
ATATATATATATATATATATATATATATATATAGCTGCTCCTTGTTCTGTTAACAGCTCTTCCAATGTAATATTCCTGTTCACAGCTATCTTTGAAATACTAGATATAAATTATAAGCCATATGGAAACACATACATATCTATATAGATGTATATATAACTATCTATCTATCTATCTATCTATCTATCTATCTATCTATCTATCTATCTATACCTTTTATTTTATTATTCACAGGTAACTGCCTGATCCTAACTCAAACTTGCCTCAGGACATGCCTTATATTTTCAAGATGTGTCTTCCTTAAGGAAAGTGTTTAATACTTTTAAGGCTGGAAAACTACATTTCCTCTGTTCGATCAGTGGGTATGTGTGGGGTGCCACAAGCATATGTTATACAAACCTGCAGCAGAATCCTCTTTCCTATATTGGAGGTCACCATCCCACGTCATCATCCAGTGAGCACCGGACAAATTCAGTCCTTTGGAACTTTAAATAAATAACTACAATTTCAACATTTCTTAATACTCTGAGTCCATATTTTAAATGTAGCAACATGAACTTTGCCTTTTACATTCTGCATTTTTGTTTGAACCTTTCACTTTGTGCAGTGAATGCAAAATTACTTTTTTAAAATCATAATTTATCATAATCTTTGATGCACAGACCTAAGATGGTCATTCTGAAAGATTTACTCAAAATATTATTAACCGTCAAAGATATGATTTTGAATTAATTAATCACATCCTGAATGACTGCACTGTCTTCAAAAATGTCTTCTCAAAATGTGATTTTGAATAGGAAACTTAATTTTACATGCTGACTGAAAAATCAGAATCACATTTTAATATGGATTTTCACAATAACATTTAATATCAGACACCTAAAAGATGAGTAGAATGAAATTCTTACTCCAAATTTCAGAATACTGCTTTGTTTAACTTGATGAGCATCTGACTGTAATGAAACTAAAATTCATCAATTTAATAAAAAGAAATCAGTTTAAAATGCTATCTACAGGGGCTCACGTTGTGAATAACAACATTTCACTGAACTTTTCTGTCTCAAAATATATTTTCAAGCAAGGCATATCATTTCACATATCACCTGTGAAATCACCTTTTCAGAAAGAATTGCTAAATGGTCAGATGAGAATCTTGAAAAAATTGTTCTAAAGGATTGCAAACTAACAGTTATAGCTATAGCTGGGATTCAGAAAGGTTATCATGAGTGGATAGCCCTAAAACAAACAGCCAGTGACACACGGACACATTTTCTGAGTCAGAGAAAGGCCCACCTCAGGGATTTTACATGGTCAGTAGCATTACTGTAGTGGGTTATCTCCAACGACAGGCAAAATGCTACTGAGGCATTCCAGTAAGTGTATATGCTAATTAGTTATGTACTGTCCCCAGTCCCTGCAGGGATAGAATTTTGCAGCCAAGCAAATCAGAGCATCACAAGCTGCTTAAATTAACTTGATTGGCTGCAGTAATTAGCATAGTCAAATGCAACATTTACCCATTATTTCTCATTATGTACAAGTGGACCAACTTTGATGCAGCAATATAATGCATGGTCCGCTAGTTGTAGTTGATACTGAATAGGGCTGTTCAGCACTGGCATTGACTACATACAATTCACAGTCATGCAAATTAGCCAATAATGAGGCTAAATATGTCTCTGAATCCCATTTTTCATGACAGCATAAACTGCACCTGGTGGTGAGTGTAAGGGGTTTAATTCTGAATCCCAGGGAATGTAATTAATTTGTCAAATATTCCTTTGTAACTTTACATAACTTCAAAGTTTTACACAGACATTTGAAAAGAAAATGTTAAAAACTTCATGGGTGACCCATAAGATAAACACTTTAAAAGCTGTCTCAAAATAAACTTCTGAAGGTATGAGTCTGCATTTCATTTCTTGAGCTTTGAATCCCAAATTTAATATTTCTTCTTCAATCTGAAATGAAAGTGTTAGCTACAGCTTTGGTCATGAGCCAGGAGGTGATCTTGCTAGAAGTGACAGAAACATATCAATAGGGATTTGTTAAAGATAGACATATAGGGCCAAACCTGGTGCACCGGTGGCAGAATATGCTTCTTCTCTTCCAAGGCAAAAAGGACCCCATGGTTTCATTCACATACACACAATCACCATACACACACACACACACACACACACACACACACACACACACACACACACACACACACACACACGCGTGCACACGTGCACACACACGCACACGCAAACACAGAAACAAATACACACACACACGTGCACACGTGCACACACACACACACGCACACACAAAAACACACACACACACACACACACACACACACACACACAGACACACACAACACACACACACAATTTTTAATTAGAGGTTTGTTTTACATTAGACCCCTCTAGGCCTCGAGGCAGGTGCACTGGTGAGGTTATTAGTGGTTTTGTCACCACTGAAAATGTGTCTAAGAGCTTCACACTTGGAAACTTTGTTAGATGTTCACTTTGCCTATTTAAGTAAACATTCTAATGTGTAATGGCATTTTTCAATAGAGTGACATAAAATTTGTAGTTATCATTGTTATTTGTAGAAAACCTTTTCTAGGAGAGCACTATATAGTCATTGTCATGAACTTTCTGTATCTTTTCTTCTGGTTATTGACAATTTAGCACTGAAAGGACTGAGACTATGAGCGGCTCACTGCCTCCATCATGTGTTTATGGGTTTGGTTCCTTCTGATTCCAGTGCATACTGTATGATTCTAAGTAAATCACTTAACCTGACGTTCCTAGATTGCCACTAAACAGAAACAGATGTGGTGAGTGAGTTTAGTTGTTTAACAAATTAATAAAGAAGTAGGGAGAGCATAGTAAATAGGGTGTGTGAATATAACACTTCTGAGTCTCAAAGTCATTATTATTATCAGTCATTCAAATATTTTTACATTGTTGCACCAGCTTTTGAATAATTACAAAAAACAGAAACGCAGATAGACAAAAGATAAGGGCTTCATTGCTCTAGTGCCCCTATGGTCATAGGGTCAGTATCAGCTGTCTGTATTTGTTTGTTTCCATGTAAAATGTGTACATGAACTGATTCAAATAGCTTTACAGGCATGACCTTAGATGCAAGTCACATAATATGAATATTTATTGTAGTCAGGGAAAATAACAAATATTCTTACAGCAAACAGATGCCAAGAATGACTTTTGGTTAAAACTGAGCAAAACATTTAGACAATGCTGTGGGAAATATCTAAAGATGGGCAACTCAGAATAAACCAAAATGGCAAGTTTTTGTTTTATCTTAGTTGTCCCGTTTCTTCATGTTTCTGTGATCTTGTAGTGAGTATATTTAGACACTGGGGTGCAGGGCAGTATATTACCTTGTATACTAGTTTAAACCTTATTAATTCATTGCTGCAAGATGAAATGCCATTGTTTACCATTCATCACTAATCTCCATAAATATTGCTGTGGTCACTTGTGAAATACTTTGTCACTGACATGGAATCTCTAAATATTAATTATGTCTTGTGTGTTTAATAACTAACAGGATCAGTTAGATGGTGCATACATAGAAATGTAACAGAAACCCAGAAGAATGGCACAGTACAGTCTATATGCATTGCTTATAAATGTTTTCTGAAAACTTATGTGTGATATTTGATATTTGGATGTTTCTTGTTCATGTTTGCAAAGTAAACACAATTTATTCATATCAGGAAAAGTGTTGGATACAGAAATAAATTATATTATTTTGTTATTGCTGCAACACATTACTGTAAAACAGAAAAAAGCTTTAGCAATCATTTCCTTACTAATTCCTTGCTATCGCTCATAGCAGAATGCAAAACAACTCATGTCCTTCCATTTTCCATATACCCTGCTTTTCTCTGTTTGCCATTTCCTCATTTATGTGCTTTCTAGTATTCATAAGTAATATTTCTGCACTAAATGTTTAATTGTGTACAAATATCTGACAAACAATATGGTCAATTCAAAAGAATCTAAAGAAGAAAAACTGCAATAAGTCTATTTAAAAATGTCTTAACAGTTACCTAACAATGGAAATCATTCTAAATTTTGTCCTGTTCATAAAATGAGGGTTTCCAGAGATATCAAGTCATTTCTTTTAAGATTGCTTTCTCCAAGTGTCCCACTGAGATGAAATGTCATATCCTGCTGAGCCTCTGTGATATTACCAGTCTTTACTTTTTTACGTTGAAAGAATATATTTTCTTCTTTGCTTATTTTGGCTAGTTATAGTCAGTTTAATAAGAAACCTCTATTGTGTCTGGTTTGAATGAAAAATCTTTACTTGCCCAAATATATGCATTGCATTCATTATTTATTCTTTTATTTAAAAAAGAACTTAGAATTTTTTTCTAAAATATATAGCTGAGGTATCATTTAACACCATGTGTATGCATTAGAACAAAGAAGATAACCTGCCTGTAAAACTTTATTAAACAATGAAGCAAAAGCTCATTTTATTTAATATAATGATTAATGCTATGTGTCAGATAGTGATGTTGTGGAACAGAAAAACATTGCACAGAACTGCTGAAATAGCAAAGTAAGATGAATATTATGTAGAGAATGACACAAATAATGGGCAATGAATTTTTATGTGCTCCCTCTCACTGCATTATGTAATTTAGCATTAGATGGGGAAGTTGTTATTTATTTGTTTATTTATTTATGCCTTATCTGTCCCTTTAGGTTGGAGTCACTGGACAAAAAAGAAAGTGTCTTTTCAGGGCATGGCCCTTGTCTAATTAGCAGTGGCGACTGGTGACTTCAAATTAAAGGAGGGCTGCAGAAGACAGCTGAATGGGTGGGGCCAATGGGAAGGGGTGTGGACAACTAGAAAGGAGTGGAGCTATGCTCAAAACCACAACAACTGGAACTTTAATTAAATACGCTGCCCTGGGTGCCAAACAGTCATTATGAGAGTCCAATCAAGACAAAATGAAGTATAGAAGAAAAAAAAAAAATTCAATGCATTGGCTGCATGACAACTTACTTAATATCCAGATGGAAACAGGTTGTGAGGCATGAAAAAATAAATTACTTTTTAAATACATTACTGGAATGCCAGTCAAAATCAAGTATAAAAAACAAGCAGCACTCAACTCAAACCACTACTCCTTGCACTGCAGTTCTAATTATAAATTTATATTCAGCTTTATAAAATTACCAAGTAACATGCTGAAAGTAGCACTCTCTGTGATACCCCCACTTGTAAAAATGTTTCTTATCCAAAAAAGACCTGCTGCCTGACACAACTATCTACTTGTTTCATGGGGAAGACATGATCAAAGTAAAAAATGAACAGCAAACAAGAAACAAGCTCAAGATAAATTGCTTAAAGGATTCCTGCACAAGTTATGGACCACACATGATAGAATGGCATTCTGTTTAGTTTACGGGTAAGCCTGCAAAGATGACTGCAAGTCTCCAACAAAAGATGACTGCAAGTCTCCAACAAATGTAATGAGCTTCTAAAAATACTGTAATCCTGTCTTTTTATTACACATACTGTCATATGCATTTCAATACCCAAGGCTTATACATTATCTAGTTATGTAAATATTCTTGGCATGGCAACAACGAAAAGGCTGTCAATGCTGGTAATTCTTTAACAGTATGCTTATTAAAGCTTACTTGCATCTTACAATCTCTGACAAGCTTACCTGAGGGTCATTAAATCATTGCTACTTAAACAGAGCAACAGGGCACTGTGACAGCATGCATTTCCTGAATAATAAGAAGCATAAATCAACAGTATAAAAATATGACAGAAAACCAGAACATTCTGCAAAATCAAGGACAGATGAAAAGCAACGGTCGTACTTGTGGTCTACCTTGGATGGGGGAATACTCTGCATACTTACACTGCATAGCTGTTCCTTGCCTTCCTTGGACACATCCAGAGGCACTACAATGGGGCGTGGGGTGCAACAAGTATGTCACAATCTGAAATGTCTCTGGCTGACAGTGATGGCTTTGACACTCATACCTCTCAACTTCAGAGCAAGAAATCTGGACAAAGCCATACATAGAACTAGAAGTGGGACACAGGCCCAAAAATAAGGACAATTTTTAAATATTGCTCATCTTTAAAGACTTGCCACTAATTTGCCAGAAAACCACAATTTTACAGACCAAAATGTGATGCAAAAATATAAAGTTGCCACACAATACAGCTAGGAACCTGTCAAAAAGGGACACCTTTTTTAATATTAACACTGTTAACTTGAGCAGCTAACAAAATAAGAGCATCTACATGCATTTCTGAAATAAAAGTAATCTATAACTCTGATCATTACAGTTATATATAATTGTAAACCCTCCACGTTTTCTTCCAAAATTGCCATTTTGAGGAGGCATTATTAGGGGAGAGAAACATTTTGAGCCAAAATTGGGGACAATGGAGAGGTTTGGATATTCCTAATTCTACAAAGCGATTTGCACATACCTCTCAACCGCTTAATGCAGGAAATCTGGACAAGGCCAAATATATTGGGGGAACATACAAACACTACTAAAAATTGCTCTTGTATAAACTAACAGTTGATAGACTAACAGGTCTTGCATTAGCATGCATTTTTCTGAAGGTTATGACATCTGAAACTCAATGTCTATCATTTAGCGACTTCATTCCTAAATGATTTGCTAGAAAAACACAAATTTTATGAGGAACAAACCAAAAATAAGAAGCAAATATCTATTCATTCTGCAAACATATGGACAACTGAGAGGTATAGTTCAGCTGGGGCTGTCTGAGTATGCTACCCCCCCCCCCACAAAATCATGGTCGAATGGAGCCTCCCCCTGCAGCCATTCCAATGTCCCATTCCTTGGTTATTTTGCCCCATTTACCATAAACACTGTAATGTGCATACAGCTTTACCTCTGCGATGGTTTAGATTTCATTTGAAAGTTTTATTTTGCATTTTACAGCACAAACCCTAACAGATATCTATTAAACAAAGCAATGCAGTCTCACAATGAAAATAGACTTAGCATTAAAACTTCTCTACCCTTGAAACTCACATGCATTGAAACAGCATTGAAACCCACATTCAAAGAAAATACATTTTGCCAGTGGCAGATAAAGATTAACTCTGTTTTCAAAATCATAGGCCCCTTGAACATGAAACATACACATGCTCTTTGATACACCATCCTGACTGTATTACATTATATTCCTTGAACATTTCAGTACAGTTGTTAGAGGGCATTTTAAATTTATTGTTTTGAACATGTTTCCAGTAAACAATGAAACAAAATGCATACACCAATGACAAAACTGCCCAATTCAGAACATTTCCATCATAAAAGTCTACTCAGCGTTCTATAGTCCACCAGTATCAGTAAATATGCACAATCTCTGAAGTAGTAAAATCCACATTAAAGAAATCTTTAACTAATAAAGAGGTTGCTGCTAGCAAACAACTTTATATGTCATTGCTTCATCTACAAATAAAGTGCCTGTTGCCCTTGAAGAATAAATTGCCTATGTTGCATGCATTAAAAAAATAAGCTAGTAATACTGCAATAGGGAATGGATAGCAAACTGATAACAGGTTCATAGTTACTAGGTATCTTTGTCAAAAAGGACTGCAGCATCCATCCCCTTTATAACACACTACAGTATCAGCAATGCATCTACCAACTGTGGGAGTAGAACCCACAGCCTTCTGCATCAAAAGCAAGTACACTAACTGTTGTGCTATTAACAATGCAAACAGACTTAGTATAAGCAGCACTAAACTTTTGTTTCCCTGCAGTTCTCAGCTCCTTGTAAAATCTACTTGACACTCAGCTGTATCTCTGAACTTTGCAGCACAAGAATTCTGGAAAAAGGCAAAATTTATTGGGCGGGGGGGACAAAAGGTCAAAAACCAGGGACACATTTTAAACATTGCTTGTATAATGTTGGAAAGTTGCTAGAATAAAATGCTGTGTTACCACCATACATTTCACTGCCACGTCTTGAACCCAGGGGACCTTGTGCAAAACAGATAGAGCAACATACCACTATGCCAGATCAGCTGTTTTGTGAAAGAGTAAGACAGAAACTTAAATGGCTACCATTTAGTGAATTTAGTTCTCACCATAGCACAGCTGCCAACCTCTTAGCACAAAACACCTGAACAAAGCCAATAATGGGTGAATACAGCCCCCAAACATTCAGTGAATTCCGTTCTCACCATAGCTCTCAACCTATTAGCAAAAAACACCTGAACAAAGCCAATAATGGGGGAATACAGTGCCAAAAATAGGGACAATTTTCAAATATCCATCTTATACACTTAGAAAATTGCTAGAATAAAAGCTTTTGTGTTACCATGCACTTTCTGAAGAATATGAAGTCTGATATTCAAATGTGTGTCATTTTTAACATTTGTTAACCAGGAAAGTCTGACTTGGAACAAAAGCTAATTTTTAGCAGAGGCCCAGGGAGAAACACTCCAGACAGACACATGTCTTTGTAAGATGGGAGGACACTACAGGAAACAAAAACAAGGAGGACATACAGACTACACACAGAAGGTAAGGCACCCCAGCCAAGAATCAAACCAGAGAACATGTAGCTGTCAGGCAACAATGCTACCACTGCACCAATGCACTACTGGCGTTGCAAGGACACAAAAATACAGAAACCACAGATTTTATGAGGAACAGAACAAGTATGAGGGAAAAATCTGCAGCATTTTTACAAATAGTGGTGGGTAGGGAATTCGGGCTCTTGCCACCTGGGCCCAAGGTGCAGGGTTCAAACCTTATTCTCTACCCACCACCATGTAGCACCTGGGGCATTACACACACACACATAACCTGGATAGATGTAGATCCCTTTGTTGCAGCATTAAATAAACAGCCGTTTGAGCACTACAAGCCTGCCCATGCACTACATCCTTCCCTATGCCTGTTAGAGCATTAAATCCACCACAGCCCGCAAGATGTTCTTCCCCAGATGAGACTCCCAGCCTGCCAACATTGCAGTCTGAGTCTGATCCCTTTCCAGTGACAGTCTATGCAGTTACAACTGCATAGACTTCTGGGATCTCTGTTCTTGAATGTTTCCTAATCCGGACTGCTGCTAAGACAGTCTGCGCATGCTCCAGACTGTCTCAGCAGCAGTCCGGATATTGGAAATGCTTGCTAGTGCGAAGGTCCACTATTTGTGATTATTTTTTTATTTGTTTCTTCTTTTCTATTTTATTTTATTTTATTTCTGCTTTACAGCTGGAGGGGGGGCTGCAGTCCAGCAGTCCAATAGCGCGGGCCGCCCCTGCTAATTAGATACCTTTTCCAGAGCAACACATACAGTACAAGTTGGGGCTGAGGGTCTCAAACCCATGGCTGAAGGTTATTAACAGTGCCTAACATTATTCTTGGTGCTATATTGCCAGATGTTACTAGGGTGGAGTGCATTTAGTAAAATATGTGCTGAATATAAAACAAAATTCAACATGTTGGTTGCTATTAACATTATGCTTTTGATCTCACAAAAGAGTAGTGGAATAGTCAAATTGAGTGGCTGAAAACAAAGTGTACTAAAAGCTAACTCATTCACCAGCTGTGTTCGTACATTTTACTGTTTGATTGCTGACAAGCCAGGTACCTTTCTGTTAATACAGATGCAGAGCTGAGTAGAAGTGCCATATAAACACACATTAGTATCACAAGAATGTTTCCACACATATGCCAGATAGACCATGTCATATACTTTTCTAAGTTTAATTATCTTGGGGGATTTTAGCCAAATGATTATGACATTTCATGTTTTTTCAGGACATCTTCTATTATTTTCATAATTGTTTGTTTTTATTTTTAAGCGCATACCAAACTATTACCAGATTAGTGTAATGAACTGGTTTGCTTTCAAAAAATCTGCACTGTCTAAGGTTGGACGATGAGACTATATTTTGAACTTTGATGTATTTTATTTTTTCAGCTGGTGTAGAATTGCAAACATTATGACAGCACCCACACAACAGAGTTATGGATATGAAAATATAGCCATAATTTGATTATATGTAAATTACAAGGCTGCAATTTGAAATGGGAGTAAGCTGGCCATACCAGAACAATCAGGTAGGTGGAAACCATATAACCTGACTGTATCTAATTATTTAGTGAAACTATCTGACTCTTTTCAATATTATAATCATGACAACCATTATGATTTGTTTCATTACTTGCATTTACTTAGGTCTTTGGTGAGAGAAACTACAAACAACATTTAGTAATGGAAATCAGTTTCATTATTTCTAGTGATTACTGACACTTTTTCCCCAAATTTTCACCATAAAAACAAAGCCTCACTTAACATCCTTGCAAGAATAGCTCATACACCACAGTAAGACTCATCATGTTAACCATTTGATATCTCCTGAAATCAACAAGAGACTTTCAATTTAAACTATCGTCAATATATTCTACCTATTATATTTCAAAATAACTAAGGGAAGTTTTTTTGTCCATTTCTACACAAAAATAAATTAATTGTATGTATATAGTATGTTATGACACATTTGCTATAACAGTCGCATCTACAGATGCAGTCATCCTCAAATAGACCTAATGCTAAATTAGTATATGAGGGGCAAAAACATCCCCATAGTTGTACCGTTCCATCAAGTGTGATTCTGATTATCAAATGTAGGTATATTACACATTAAAGAAAAATCAGTTGATAATGACATTACTTCTTAGAGCTAACAAATAATTTAAAGCCCCCAATACCATGTGAATTTGTAATGTTAGTATATGCGCTCTCAACATCAACTGTGACCCAAAACAAAAGGTATGACCCTCATGTCAATGAAAATTATCAAATGTCTTAATATGTCAGTAAACTCCTTTATATATCAGCACAATTAAGTTACAAATGGCATTGATTTGCTATAAATAAGTTTCTCCTGTATTTTAAAACTTAACTGTTTCAGATAGAGATGCTTTGTTTTCTAGGAGGTTTGCCATCATTTAGTAGTCAGGTTAGTTTGCAAAATTCTAGTCACTGATACTGTTATATGTGACCACTTGTGTGCAATTGCCATGTGTTTTACTGAAATGTCTTTTACTGGGGATTTCTCCTTTCCTTCAGATGGAGTTGTGGGTCTGCATCTGCGGGTGGGAAGAGGGGGGGGGGTTGCTTCAACTGTACAAACATTTTATTTTCTTTTTTTAATTTCAAATGATATTCACATTCCAAGTGAGTCACTCTTTTGCAGTGACAGTTTTGTCAGGTGATTATAATACACTTCACGATATGTCAGGAAGCCTCAATGTTCTTACTTAATTTATGTAAACAATACAACTTCAAAATACTAATGTTTTCAGACATAAATCTTGCTCCAGTTTCTAAGAAGAAAAAAAATCATAAACCAAAACTCTTTTTCTAACAACTCTTGGTATATAATTCATGTTTTATTGTATTCAGACTCGTTAAATTAATAGATAATGCCACTATTATTAAGAGATGTGCAACACACCTCTAAAGACTAGCATGCAGTGATACAGTATTGCCTCCTTTATCTCTTCATTTAAAAAATAAAATTTTAGTTTAGACATGTAATTTAGAGCTTTCTATACATCTTTACTGAAATTATAATGCAAGTTCTTATAGGTCATTTTAAAATCGTTGTAACTCTGTTGGAACATAACATCTGTTTATAATATTCATTAATTTTCAAAAGCATATAAAATGTTTCTTCTCTTATTCATACATTTAAACATGACTGTACTAAGGATTTTTGTAATGGCCCCCTGTTTCTGTAGTGGAGACTCTGCCCTGTGGTGAAAATCTTCATGCTAGAATAGCAAGCATCAGCTGATCAGAAATCCAGTTAACTGCTAAACATACAATCATAAAAATGATAGAAAACATTGCAATTATGCTAACCTAGAAAACAATGGTAAATATATTATATAGAGTCAGTATAAAGGGAAAATTTTAGACAGTAAAAATTGTTTGACCAAACCTCTGATGAATTTAATTCTATAGGTTTTTTTTGTCAGAATATAACATTTTTTAAAGAAATGTTCAGCATCTGCTGTAGAATGGATATATATATATATATATATATATATATATATATATATATATATATATATATACACTATGTATCACTAATAAGTTATATTATTTATTGCAGACACTCCCTGGGATTCAATAAATAGGCTCCACGTGAAGCCTACACAGAGTTTCCATGTTTGCATGGTGGAACGTGGTGAGCCAGGTTATGTGGCTGACAACAGTGTTGCTGGCCAGGAAACCATGTAAGTGAACACAAATATCAAGTCTGTCTAAGGCAGAGCAGCTAGGGTCTGCAAATTTGTACGGAATGCCACAGTGATAATTAAGACTTCACAGATAGCTCTCAATGTGTTAGTGCAACAGATCTGCACAGAGGCCAACATAACAAGGGGATGAATAACCAGGGACATATTTGACATAAGTGACACATAGAAATGTGTTAGAATGAAACTGTCAGCCTTTTAGAGCAAGAAATCTGGACAAAGCCATAAATAATGTGGGGGACCAAGGCCCGAAACTAGGGACAGATTTTTAATATTGGTCTTCTAAACTTAAAAAGTTGATGGAATAATAGGTTGTACAGTACCATGAACTATATGAAGATCATGAAGTTTGAAATTCAAAAGTATGTCATCAGTCTCTGACTTCAATCTGCAATGACATGGCAATGATTTGCCAGAAAACTAATATGCTATGAGGAAAAGATCAAAAATATGAGATAAAAAATGGACATTTTGAACAAATCAAGACAGTTCAGAGGTATGACCTCATATGCAAGTAATATTGACTCACATCAGTCCTAAAATCATCCCAGTGATGTGGCAGAAAGCCACAAATTTGATAAGGAAAACATCTGGACATCCTGGGAATATCTGGACAGTTGAAAGGTCTGAATGTGAAGTATATGGTCCAAACACAAAAAACAAAAAAACAAAAAGCAAGAATACACCACTGGTTTATTTAAAAAAAACACCAATAAAAGGACAACAACAAAGCTTTTAAGCAAAGCTCTTTTTTAATGCAAAAAAACAGGCAGTTCAATGAACGTATTTATACAGCAGGATAACCTATAAAACACATAATTAGTCAAAGGATGTAACCTAATTAAAAGAGATAAATTCACTTCCAAAGTAGCCTATTAAAACAACCCATAAAAATACATAAAAACATCTAAACACATACAATTAAAAATACAAACCCGGTGAAGTAAAATCAAATACACTCCTGTTTATGTCTAAGTATAGGTTTCAAGCTATTTTGACTATTTAATCCAGGGCTAACAGATGCTCTAAAGAAATCTATCCATTTGCACTCTGCTAGTTCAGTGGCAAGCTTAATATCACCCCCTCGCTTTGTAATACTTACTGCCTGAATAACATGGAACTTAAACTTATGCGTATTCCCCATCATTTGAATATGTTTATATAATGCATTAGTGTCAATGCCTCTCCAGATTTCTGACATATGAGAACAAATCCTTTGTTTTAATTTCAGATTAGTTTTTCCTATATAAAAGGATGTACAGGCTACACAATTAGCAAGGTATACAACATTTTCAGTTTGACATGTAGCATAAGTTCGAAACTCAAAATTATTTTTATAAACAGGATGCACAAAAAATAAGTCTGTATTAATTACATTACAGAAAGTACAATTATAACAGGAATGCATCCCTTTAGAAGCTATAGCTATATGTTTTTCATTATTCCATAGATCTTTATAGCATAGCAATTGCTTCAAATTTTTTTATTTCCTTATGTGCAAAACAAGGTCTAACACCAATAACATTTTAATCTCTTGATTTGATGTCAATATATGCCAATATTTCATCACAATGTTCTTAATAGAGTGTGTATGTCTGCTATACTTTATTATATATCTAATGGGTCTCTTTCAAGAATGTACATTATTATCATTATTATTATTATTATTATTATTATTATTATTATTATTATTATTACTATTACTATTAACAGTTATTATTATTATTATTATTATCATTATTAATTATTATTATTATTATTAACAGTTATTATTATTATTATTATTACTATTATTATTATTATTATTATTATTAACAATTATTATTATTGTTATAAACAGTTATTATTATTAACAGTTATTATTATTATTATTATTATTATTATTATTATTATTATTATTAACATGGTTTGCCTATATCACTACATTTTTTCATAGTTATATTCTTCATTTCATGCAGGAAACTTTCATTGTAACCCCTGTGGCAGAAATTCGCAGTCATATTTTCCATTTCTTGGGTGAATAGCTCATTGTTAGTATTCAATCTACTTGTCTGTAAAAAATTACTGTTTACTATGCTCTTAAATGTATAGGCATGATGTATACTTTGTGAGTGTACATATCATGTAGCCTGAACATCTTTCCTATATATCATAGAATTAAAACAATTATTTTCAATATTAACAATTATATTAAGAAAGTTAACTTTAGCCCAATCATAATGCAGATCAAACAGTAAAAACTGTGTACATTCATGTAGAAACTTGACATATGAAGTAAGAGTATCTACACTAGCATTCCAAACGAAAAATACATCGTCCACAAATCTTTTAAGGAAAACTAAATTACTATTTTTGTATAAGATAGGGTAATTTTTTCAAAAATATAAATTTCTTCCCATCTATCCAAAACAAGGATGGCATAGGTATTCGCCAAGGGGTCCCCATTGCTACACCTATTTGTTGATGAAAGATTTCATCATTAAATACAAAAATGTTGATTTCCAAGCATAGAGCACAAAAGGTCTATCTTTCTTGTAGTACATTGACTATGCAAAAGTAGATATCCTCTAATATATTGAATTCCTAACTCATTTGGAATCACAGTGAATAATTATTTGATGTCTAAGGTAGCTAAAAAATACTATATATATATATATATATATATATATATATATATATATATCATTATTCACTGCCAATACTTTCAAAGCTCGAAGAAACTCATTGTTGTCTTTTATATAAGTTGGGCTAAGTTTTAAAAGGGGCTTCAGCTGTTCTTCTAAGTTTTTAGACATTGCTACTATAACCCATTTACTACCTGCTACAATAGGCCTCATAGGTGGTGAATACAAATCGTTATGTATTTTAGGTAGGCCGTACATCAATGGTATAACAGGTTGCGAAACATACAGGTAATTATATTCTTCAGTTGTGATGTCTCCATCCATCAATATACTATATAAAAATTTTTTGACTAGATTAGAAAATGAAGAAAAGAAGAGTTATGGAGCCGTTAAATGAAGAAGACACTAGTAAAGGCACTACTGCGGAAATAAACGTTAAAAAAGATAATTAAAATGACAGAAAAAGCAAAGAAAATGCCTATTAAGGAGAATGCATTTTTTTCAGTTAAATATTAACAGCCATGTAAGTAACTTAAGGAGATTAGTAGATATGAATTGGTGCAAGTAAGTTTCTTGTGCTAGAACAGGTTTCCTTTATGTAAGGAATGTTAAGCAAAAACAAAGGAAACAGTCTTGACTTTTATGGCCTGGAAGGTCTATTTGGTCAAGTGGGACAGAGATGTGACTTGCCTTTACTTCGTATTACTTACTGTCAGCTGACTCCAGTCCCTCCCACCAAGGATATTAGTCTGTGGGAAGCTTTCTTTACTAGATGTCATTTACGATAATTAAAAAAGAGGCTAAGAGCAATTATTATAAATTGTTTTATGTGTGTTAGCGTTAATGTATGTTAAAGGGGTTTCATTTTGCAGGAAACTCTAGTGTAATGTTAATAATGTTATAGTAAGCAAAATTTATATTTAAAATAAATCTTGTTTCGATTCACTGTCTTATTTTATTTTTATTTTTTTTTATTTTATATTTGTTGACCGGGCTAGTCTAGCTGGATATATGTCCATTTTCAGTAGAGGCCCGGGGAGAAAAGCTCCACACATTATACTGCACAAGCTTCTTTGAGGTTGGGGTTTTCTTCATCTATAATAAATGTGTGTTACTATCATCTTTAAGGATTTGCCTTTAAATTTCTGCATGCAAGAGAATGTCCACCCTCTATAAAAAATGCCCTTTTTGAGAAATGGTGTTATTAAAGTTGTTTACTACTAACTAAATTCCTATGTTTTAGTCTATGACTGGCATTGTGAGAGCAGCTACTAATGTTCAGAGAAAAAGAGATCAAAGATTTTATTTATTTCCTGGTTCCGTTTGACCCTTTGGCAGCATCTGATACCATGGTTCATAGAATGTTCTTGGACAATCTTTACACCTACTATAGATTATCCACAATTGTAACTGAATGTTTTTTCCTCCAAAAACCAAGAAACTGTAGAAAAACACCTCCTAGCTCCACCAAGCAAAGCAAATCTACGAAAGCGATGACCAATGCAGGCTGAGAGTAATCCAATTTAATATGCCACAAATAACGTAAACACGATTAAATACACAAAAAAAATGAACGCATTCACATAAACAGCGTTTTCGTCCACAGGGACTTCATCAGATGTAATGCCATATTAGTTTAAATGAATCATTTTATATAAAACCAACTTAAATAACATCCAATCATAGTTCTTTCACAATATGAACCTACAAATCAACGTTCTAGCTACTACTTAGTATAAAATTTCATCACTTCCTTTTACAACCATAATTGTTTCATTAATATTACTTAAATCAATAAATTACTAAATAAAACTTTTTTGCTTGAATGTTTTTTCCTCTTACTGCTCAAGGTAGTCAAATCAAATTCCCTCTTAGGTTAATTTTTCAGAGAGTTATCTTCTGGACTGTGAGTACCTATGCCTTCCATCTTGGATCCATTGTTGTTCACAGAGTATATGATGTGGCTGAGAAATGTCATGCAATTTAAAGTGACCTTATCTCTATGATGATAAGCAGGTATGCCTCTCTTTTTCTTTAGACTAGAGATCCCATCCTCAGTATGATAATTTGATCCTATGAAAGCAGAAGCTAAATTATTCATCCATTTCTTACCAACCATATAGCATCCTTAATTCAAATAAGTGAATCAGTGACCTTCTTTAGGAGGTTGCTTTAGTATCACCTGCTTAGACTGTGTTTTAAATCCTAAGATGAACTGTAGCCTCTCCTAAATTAATGTTTTTTAGGTTTCCTCTTAGTGATCTGAAGTGATACTATTTGGTGTTAACCATGTTTATTATATACTGCCCCTTACTACTTTCTGTTGTATGTACTTAAATCAAAATTTAAGCATCATAATTACAATGCAATGAAATTAAGCTGTTTTACAAGTGCCTAAAAGGAGCATCCTTACCTTACTACTGTTGGATTATATATCCTTTGGATATGTATCTTAACAGCAGAATTATCTTTGCTGTCACTCTCTCTACATGAGCCTTCTACTTCATGTTTTATGAAACAATCCATATTCTTCTCAAGTTATGAGTTTTTAGGTCATTACCTTTAACAGCATGTAACGTCCCTGGATCACCTTTCATCAGATAAGTTACCACACAGATGAATCAGTGTTGTCAGCTGTTAAATCATGCTTCTGGCATCTACCATTTCCTTCTTAACTGTGTGCTGTCATCAGATTACAACACAGTGTTTGTTTAATCTGAAAGAGAATGACCTTGTTTTACATGTCATGTGTGAGCCCAGAAGCAAACATAAGTTTGGCTAGGTTTTATACCAATCCTGATAAAAAAATCACTTATTAATTTTTCCTCTGAGAGTTTTACTCCTACTGCCAATCCATGATTCCTGTTATTTGACCATTTCACCACTCATCTGCAGAATTTATTACCTTTTTCTGTTCTCTTCTCTAAGTTTGGCAAGAAGCTTCCAATGGGTCATTATTACTGAAGGTACTTTTGAAGTCCAGGTATATCATTTCCATAGGACTTTCTCTGCCCTTCTCCATATTTATCCAGTCTAAGACCTGAATCAGGTTACTCTGGCAAGAGCTTTCATAGGTTCATAGGTTCATAGGTTCATACTAGGCTATCTGCCCGAGGGCATTTACAAGCCTAGCCCATAGTTTTGTGGCTTACGCCACCCCTTTAGTATGGGGAACTATACCCATTATTTCAGCTGTAAATGCATGCTAAACTTCATTAAGCAACCTATTCTACTCCAGGAGTCTCATGAGCCTTCACTTCAGGAATGACTCCAGTCAGTCTCACTGGCATATGGTTTCATAGGATAGTTTTTGCTCTGTTCTTGTAGACAGGTGCTGTCACTCTTGCTTTCAATTGACTTCTCACTAAAAAGACCTGCTGAAGATCTCTAGCAGATGTTTTTCTAATAAAATGAAAGCCCTGCCACTCTTGCTTTCAATTGACTTCTCACTAAAAAGACTTGCTGAAGATCTCTAGCAGATGTTCTTCTAATAAAATGAAAGCCCTCCAGAGGATCTTGGATGAGATCATAGTAAGCCCCTATATCTTCTTTCTTAATGCACCTATCACCTTCCTCACTTACTCAGCTATCACTTTATCTGTCCACCTGCTGCATTCATTTTCCTTGCCCACACTCAGTCTGGTACTTTGCCTTCCTTTTCTTTGGTGAACACTGATGAGAAGTATTCCTTTAAAACTCCCACATGTGCCACGTACTGTTTATATTTTTGACCTTACAAAGCTAAGGCATCCATTTCACTACCTACCTTCTTCCTTTGTCCAACAAACCTAAGAAAGGCTTTTTTTTATCTCTTACTACTTGCTGACATTGTGTCTTCCATTTCTACCTTGTCCATTTCCATAGCATTTGCAGCTTTGTTTCTGGCCTCTTTACAGCTATCACATCTGGTCTACCCCTTTGACCCATTTATTTCCTGTATTTCTTGTTCTTGTCCATTAATAATTAGTCCTTTCCCTGTGGTAAGCTATTTTGGTGTTTTTCTTTTCTTTATATATGTAAATCTCCTCAGCTGTTTTCCATAATTCCTACCCAGATAGCTTGTTTTATCTTCCACAGATCCATCAATCCTTTCCTTCAATATCTAAATACCTTTGCATCCTAACTATTCTATTCTCTCATAGTTAGTCACATTCCACACTGTAGTGTTTGCAGTCATGCCTGGTTATTTTTTATTTTTTTAGATTTTTTTATTGCTAGCGTGAACACATGATGCTGTATAGCAAATGTCCAATAGGACTGCTAAAACTTGCTGATGCCACATCTCATCATTTTTGTAAAACTCCTCTAGTGTGAAAATCTGAACTCAGAATTATCCCATTTTTTTTAAATAGCTTAGGTGATAAAATGCTCTAGTTTGTCTCAGGCAGACTGAGATCTCTTATCATAATAACCTTCTTCTTTCCCACACAACTCGTTACCCTGTACTTAAAAAAAGCATCATTTTGTTTTATTTTGTTTTATTTGTATTGTATCTTTTAACCAGGTTGGTGAAATGGACCACTGTGTCTCCTTTTCTGTCATGAATGAGATACAGGGAATGAAACATTAAGCATAACAAAATATGTTACTTAATGTTGCATAATGTACAAGTAAATGCATGTGAATAAGATACAGAATGCCCAGATAGCAGCAGCGTAAAAAGTTAGTGCAAGGCAAAAACCTGATACAACTTATACATAATAACAATTAATGCTTTTCATGAACTGATACCCTCCACATAATTCTGTCCTGTAGAGATTACACAAAGATAATCAATAAACTACTTATCGAAATTAGATTTCAAGAGCATCTGTATTCAGCTTGCTGCCATTGGTGAACTTATGCTGGTTTGTGAAGGAAGCAAGGGTAGGGAGTTGTTGATTTCATGTAGGAAGTGAGATTCATTGTAGAAGGACTAAGGTAGGAAAAAGTCTTTCAGTGTTGTTTTTGGTTGGTACCAGCACCTCTCCTCCTTCACTAGATTTACTGGATCCACCTTAGCCCCCACCAAATTCTACCTCACCTCCCACCCCCACCCAGTGTTGATTAGGAGATCATGGACAGTAGTGCAGTGTCATATTGTTGTTGGGAGTGGTTTGTTATGCCCTACCATCATATGCATTTATTGAATGTCAGAGAAGAGATGTGCAATTCGGATATAGTGGCATATCATCCTGTCTCTGCAGTGACTCAGTCAATGTTACAGGTCTATTTCACCGTAGGACTATGCACTCTTGCACGTCCCAAATACTCCACCAGTAATCAATTGTGAAGTGTACAACCCCAGAATAGGCACAATCATCCTTCTCTTACATAGGTTCAGGTGTCTGTGCCACTACCTGAGCCAGGATAATCTTGATCATAGTTAGGACATTTTCTCTCTATGCAACGGTGTAGGCTTAGGAAGTAAACTTCAAGATATGTGCTGTTCTGAACTAAATGAAAAAGTGAACTTGATTCATGTGATGACATGTCTTTTATGTGTATATTTAAAGAAAAATTTACTGACAAAATTTTTTGGTCATGACCTAAGAAAAGCATATGAGGAAGAACCTTTTGTTTCACTTCTGAGCTCTAAGAAGACTTTTTCTCCTCAAATGTGAGAAGGAAATGAAAAGATATGCACCATGCAACACAACATCTAGCAACTGTGTTCCACTGATTTAATATATTTAGAATCACACATCCTGAAAGGGAGCACTGTACTCACTAATCAGTCTAATTATGGCTGCACACAGATGGATGATAATGGCCCTTGACCTAGATGAAGTCTTTAGATATTAGTTATGATAAACAGAAAGATTGTCCAACTACCCCATCAGCATCTGCCAGTTATGCCACTGACAGCTTGTCTTTATTTGGGTCAATGATTATGTTACCATTCTGCACACAGTTCCATTTTTGTCTGCCTTTAAGCCCCAGTGTTTCAAAAGTATCTCTATACATAATATTAAAATCTGCATCTATGTCTACTTTAAGCATGCACTCTTTTCACTAATTGCAAACATTTCTTGCCAGCAGTCTAAATTGCACTCATGTTTTACTATTCCTGATGCATTTGTAGACTTCACTGTAGCAACCCTTTTAAATTCAGTAATATTTACAAACAGCTCATTGACATGATTGTGGTCAACAACATGAAAAGGCTTTTGAACACATTTACTTTCCTATTTGCACATCTTCCTAAGGTGATTCAAATCCTGTCAGTATAAATTATTATCATGCTTATTACATGAAGCATGAATTCAAACTTCATCTTACTTGTCTGGCACTTTATGGCTGTCTTTCACATAATCGTCATTGATAAATGCACTCTCTCTCTCTCTCTCTCTCTCTCTCTGTTTCTCATTTTGCTGTTTTATTTGACTCACATCTGTTCTTATACAAACTTTCATTTCCTTAGATAATTATTTTAACATTTTCTTTTAATTTCATTGACTATGCCTATATCAGCTTTTTCAGATAAAGTCAAGTCTGTATTTTATAATGGAATACTACTTATTTGATCATGTTTTGTTCCTTCACTATAATCCATTTTAATGTTGAATCATGCAACTCACAAAATTTTCTGTCTCTGCTCAATTATTTAGCTTTGTAACAAAAGCGTATGTAATCTCTGTAGCACCTTGTACATAACCATATTGAATAAATAGCACATTCTTTATAGGCTCACAATAATTCCTGAACTAAGTGCTGATATTTTGTTTTTCTCTTCTCTTCTCTTGAAAGCTACATATTTTATGCATTTCTGTTTTCTTCCCTAGTGACATGGCACACTGCATCTTTTCAAGTTTCTTGCCTGTTCTGCTCAAAGTCATGAGTACATCAAATTTATGTATACAATGTTCCTATTTTCTGCTAAATTGTCATATAGTATGAAAACTCATGGTGGCTGCAACTCATTTTTCAGTTCATTTAGACACATGCACACCCTCTTACAATTAGCATATTTCTTAATTTCTGGCACCAGATAAAGTGTGTGTGCGTGTGCGTGTGTGTGCGTGTGTGTGTGTGTGTTTGCCAGGATGCTTAATTAGCAACACATACACCGGGAATGTTTTTCCAGCCTTCCTAAGACCTTTTAGCTGATTGTTTCTAGCAAGAAATGTGGCATGTGGCATCCACTTCATGTAGCTTATGTTCATTTGCATACTTACATATATGTATACTCATAGGCAAAAGACAGCAGAAAGAAGAAATATGCTCTGCCTGAATGGACCCTGAGAGATAGCAGGGAAACCACACAAGGACTGTAACAGAGTCATCAGAGTAGGTCTTCTGGGTACTCCAAGAGGATCAAATGAACAGCAATTCCATATGCTGCAGAAAGATCAAGAACAAGCCGAGGTTCATACTTCGATCTTGCGTCAATAATAAGTCGTTAAGCACATGAGTGAAAATAGTTTCAGTAATCAGGACTGTCACTGAAATAGATTCTGGAGTCTATGATAATCAAGAAAAAAAAATAGAGAGAGAGAAATCAGTAACATTCCAGAATGCATACAGGACTGCCTTTTATGCATTTTCAATCAATTTTGTTTTGCAGCAAAATTCTTTCTTTTAATTTTGCAAAATTTTAAGTATGGGAATTAAAATGCTTGTAACGTCATTGGGTAGTTTCTGAGGATTTCCTACAGAAAATAATATATCCCTCATTTGAGACTCACCCACTTGCCAAGAAGAAATTAAATATTTATTTTACACTATTGTTCAAGTCACAGATAAATGTCTATTAAATTGTTACTTGCTTATACACGATTCACGAACCATCACAACTTCATAAAAGACTTAGATTAATGATCCTGGCCATGGGCTTTTCAGTAGTTTTTTTATTTATTTGATAGAAAGCATACAGATGTATTTCATAAATGCAATTTATTTGAGCTGTTATTATTACTTCTGTTATTCTATCTCAGTTCTTTGTTCTTTTTAGCCTGCTTAAATTGTGTTATTCTAAGCCTCTTAGTTTTGATTTAAACACTTGAGCTTCAGGCCTACCACTTAGCACTTCCTGGCCTCTCTCCCTCAGATTCTAACAAATATGGATAGACAATTTCCTATGGTTTGTCTTGCTAGCCTGGTTGATATGGTGTCTGGAGACAATGTACCAACTGCCTCATGTACACAGACAATCATCTACTACTACCACCTAGGAACACAATTTGTGAGGCATGCAATTACATTAAGAACCTAGACTCTATGCTCTCTCCATCACAAGCCAGTATATCTGGCACTGAGAAGGCTGTCAACACAATCACTACACCTCAAACTTCATCCACACCTACACAACACACACTGACATATGCGGAGGTTCTCAACAAAAACAAACCCAAACAAAGGAGACCTCAGAGGCAAAACACACGCAAACTCCACAACCCTCTGCACCACATACCATGCATAGTCCACACACCTGTGTCTTGCATCCACTAAGGCCTAGCCATAAACCCAAGATATTAGTCATAGGAGACTCCATTGTGAGACACACAGATGTGCCTCTCACCAGGATGGATAAGGAGAAAGTCATGGTTAGTCATTTGTCAGGTGCTAGAATCCGCCATATCACACACACGCTCAAGTCTTTCAACAATAGGTACTGTTATGACTCTGTCATAGTCCATATTGGCGTGAACGACTTGAGACATACCTGTCTGGAATATATGAAGAGAAACATGTTTGAGCTCGTTGAATATGTGTCCCAGGCAGGTATGTCCCTAGCCTTAAGCAGCATTCTACCATCACCCAGAATTGTGCCTCAATACAAACAGAAAATGAATGACTTTAACAATTGGCTTAGTTTCTGGTGTCATTCCAGGGGGATCCAGTACCTGCCAGCCTGGGAAGATATGATCGACAGACCATGATGCTTTGCTAGAAATGGCCTTCATCTATCTTACTTGAGCTTCAGGCTTCTGGCAAAGGCCCTTACCTCCCCCATAGTGCCTTTTTAGGAAAAGTCATGAAGTCCATACTACCAACATAAAAATCTCAACAAAATGCAAATTAAAGGTCATGCTGCTAAACTCTAGGAATCTAAACATGAAACTGCACTCATTGCAAGCATTCTTAACCCTGGAAGATGCTGACATTTATGCAGTCACAGAAACCTGGTTCAAAGCTGAGCAGGGCACCCCAGCCTTACCTGGTTTCTCATCCTATCATACATTCAGACTCCAAACTGTGGGCTGCAAAGCCAAATGAGGTGGAGTTTCAATATATTAAAGAGACGCACACCTCCAGGCTGGTCAAATAGTATGACACACAGGAGACACTCCAGGTGCAGTTAACCATTGATAAGACCCCTATTCAAATCATAACTAGTTATAGGCCCCCAAATTTGACTCAAGATGCCCACTCCACCTATCTGGACCTCTTCAAACCTATCAAGATTCAACCCCTTACTCTGGTCCTGGGTGACTTTAATTACTCAACCATAAACTGGAAAAACGACTCATGCCAGAGCACAAATGCCCAGAGATTCCTTGATTTTATCAATGCAAATGCCTTAGAACAGCTAGTTGATACCCCCACAAGAGCTGATAATATCTTGGACTTGGTATTAACTAACATGAGTAACCACTGCAGCACCCCTACAGTATCGTCCTCCCTGGTAAGATCTGACCAAAAAGCGGTCATTTTGAAGTTACCATCTCCCCTGACCCCCCCCCCCCAGCTATTGTCAAACAAAACAACTTCTCCAAAGTTGATTACAATCTCCTGAGAGATGGTATAAACAGCTTCACATCCTCCTCCCCATCTGTAGAAACTGGCACCAATGTCCAAATCTACACCAAAGTACTATACGAGCATTTATATAGATGCATGGAATCAGGAATACCCAACAGGACAAAATCATCCTACGCAAGGAAGAGTAATCATGTCTGGTGGGCATCTGCAATAAATAAACTATATAACAAAAGAAAAAAATTGTTGTCCAGGATCCAGAAGGTGCAGATGCCCAATTGGAAGCAATCTCTCCTTAGCCCGAACAAGCAAATAAGAGCACTAGTGGTGCAGTAGTTAGTGTTGTTGCCTCAGAGCAAGAGGTTCCCAGGTTCAGTCCTTGGCTGGGGTGCCTTCTGTGTGAATTCTGCATGTCCTCCCTGTGGTTGCATGGGTTTCCTCTGGGTGCTCTGGTTTCCTCCAAAAGACATGCTGTAGGTGGATTGAACACTCTAAATTGGCCCTAGGTGTGAGTGCATGTGTGTGTGTGTCTTCTACAGAAGGTTGGGTGCCAGGCTGACAACTCGACACTGTAAAACTCTACTGTCAATCATGAGCAGACAGGTGAGCCACTGTGGTGCCCCCAACCGGGAAAAGAAGAAGAATCACTATATCTCATTGACTGAAATGTGAAATAGTAAGCCAAAATAAGGAAAAAGAACTGTAAAGAACAGATCAGTTGAATACACAGTGATCTAGATGATATGATGCATGAAACTTTAAGTTTAGGTTACTTACTTTCATTATGTGTGGCTTTTGTTCTTATCAAGAAACCTTTTCACCAATTTTACATTACCGGATACTTCATTAATCATGGTCCAAAACCATTTATTTATTTATTTATTTATTTATTTATATCTGTTGACCGGGAGTGTCCGACTGGATGTAGGTCCATTTTAAGTGGAGGCCCGGGGAGAAAAGCTCCACAGTTAAAATAAACAGACAGTAGTTACATTGGATTACATAGCGATTAACAATTTACATAGCAATTTCTTACAACATATTTACAGATGAAGAACATAGTACATCAGTAGACAACTAGAATCTTTATCTGTGAAGTACATAACAGACATTAACAAATGTTACAAGAAGAAGTTTCTGCTGTATAATAAGTACTGGCTTATGAGCATCTGAGCTTGCTATAATCAAGGTAGTTAGTGGAGTGGAAAGAAAGGTAGTGGTTGGATGGGGAGGGTGATATTAGAGTGGGAGTTGCAAGGGCATAACCAGCATGTTTTTAGGTGCGATTTTAGTAAAGTTTTGAAGTGGCTGCATGATGGTATGGAGGTAATTGTGGGTGGAAGGGAGTTCCATAATTTGGCTATGGTGCAAGAGAATAGTGCTTCACCAGCAGAGTTATTGGCTTTAGTGATCTGCAAGTGATATCTATAAATATATATGGATGTGTCTGGTTTTGTTAATCCTGACACACAACATTCTGAACGGCATAAGTCAAAACATGATCAATGAAACCTACTTTGACTGAAAACCAAAATTGCTGAACTCAAAACTGAAAATAAACCAAACCACTTGGCCATACCTCTCAACCTCTTAGCTCAAGAAATCGTGACAAAGTCAAAAATAATGGAGTTACAAAGGCCCAAAAATAGGGATAGATTTTAAATATTGCACTTATAAACTTAAAAATTTGCTAGAATAACAGATTTTGTATCAGTATGCATTTTCTGAAGGATATGTAATCTGAAATTCAAATGCCTGTCATTATGTAGTTAATTTAGTCCTCACTGATCTGCCAGAAAACCACAAATCTGATGAGGAAACAATCAAAAATATGAAAAACTCTGGACAGTTGAGAAGAATGCACATGGACCCCCCCCCCCACCCACCCATCCTTACTCATAAGTGCTAACCCTAATGTTATCTCAATATACAAGATACTCAAACACAGTTCACATACAAAAATACACATGCACACAACTTACCAACTTACCATATGCCATTATCTATCTCTTACTCTAAACCTAACCCGCAGACACTGACAAATATACTCCCACCACTAATGACAACTGATTTGCCATAATAAAAAGCTTCTATTGAACATAACAGGAACATCCAGTAATCCTCCCTTGACAAAAATTCACATTTGACAAACTGCTCATTTGGTAGAATGCTCATTCTGTAAAAACACACACACACAGTAACTAAAGTGGAATTCTTTAATAAATGTGATATATATATATATATATATATATATATATATATATATATATAATCATTTTAATTCGAGTTGCTGGCTACTGAGACTTCTCTGCATACATCAACTGGACATAAGCTGATTTAAGTATATTTTCTGCACTTATTTAAATTTGAGTGAGTAAATATTGTGTGTCTTGCATTCAGTAAATATTGTGTGTGCCTCTGAATCTCTGCAGTAGTCCCCCACCTCCCCTCCCTGTTTCTTGTTGTGGTGTTAGTCTTGGGTGGCTTTGGAATTGCCCGTCCCTGCTGTAAATCTCTTTTTGCACACTCCTCCTGGACCCATCTCATCCGCTCACTCAGCTGAGTACAGTGAGATCATATTTTGATTTTGGATACTCTTACCAGTCCCATCTCCTCTGCAGTGTACTGAGAGAGCACTTGGGAAGGGCATTCCCCTATAGTATCTTAATCTGCTCTGTTTCCTCCGTCTCAAAAAAAAAAAAATTTGCACTTCTTCTGCTTTACTCTATTTGTGTTTCTTCCTACTGTATTACCTTATTTTGCTTTTTCCTCTTTTAACATTTTAAAGTGGAACCTGTGTGTTGAGAGACAGCCTTACAAGACTATCTGCAAATATATAGAGCTGAGTATATTTTCATGTATTATTCTGTATTATAGAGCTAAATTGTTGCTTAGATATCTGTTGTCTTACTGTTCTGCAAATATACAGAGATCAGTATATATTTTTTTGGTTTTATAATTTGCACTCTGATTCCTCACATCTCTGTTGAAACTGGTTTCCCCAGACCCCCCTCCCTGTTCTTGGTTGTAGTTTAAATTTGGTGGCTTTTGCAGTGCCCGCCCCACTGTAGATTTGATCTAGGACACTCCCCCAGGCCCATCTCTTTACTGCATTCTACCTAATAAACCCTTTCTGCACTTGATTTTAGTCCTTTTTAATTTAAGTACATTTTTTCAAACTGTGTGTGGACTAATATTGCTACATACTCAAGTGTGCCAGCTTACACTGCATGTGAATTGTTTTTACTACTGTTTTTACTACTTTTCTGGAAAAAATATATATATCTGCTTTTACTATATTTGTGTTTCTTCCTACTTTATTTTGCTTTGGCGTCATCTTAAAAGTACTCAATTGTATTTATTACTGCTTGGTGTATCTCATTCTAAGCCTTTTAGTTTAACCACATGGGCTTCAGACCAGTTGTTTTACATTAAGAAGGTTTGTGGTCTGCACTGTGGTGGCAGAATAGGTAGCTTACATCCTTCTAAGTTGGGAACTGCTGATTGAGGGCTCAGTGTCTGTTATTCTAAAAGTGTATTAATTCTGGTTTAAGCACTTGGGCTTCAGGCCAGTTATTTTACATTAGAAGGGTTCGTGGTCTGCACTCTTGTAGGAGGAGAGGCTGGACTCTGCCCTTCTGAGCTGGGAATTTCTGGTTAAAGGCTTATAGTGCCTGCATATTTGAACTGCTTCTTACTGAAATTGGTACACCTTGTTTGCTGTAGCATAGACTAGATCCAGGCCTGCTGAATCCAGCTTTGTTTGTATAACTTGAGCACTAATCCAGGCATTCTTTAAAGTATTCAATTGTATTTATTACTGCCTGATAGTAACTTGATTAAAGTGTAGCTATCATTCTAAGTCTTTTGGATTAAGCACTTGGGCTTCAGACCAGTTGTTTTACATTAGGAAGGTTTGTGGCCTGCACTGTGGTGGCAGGACAGGTAGCTTACATCCTTCTAAGTTGGGAACTACTGATTGAGGGCTCAGTGTCTGTTATTCTAAAAGTATATTAGTTCTGGTTTAAGCACTTGGGCTTCAGGCCAGTTATTTTACATTAAGAAGGTTCGTGGTCTGCACTCTTGTGGGAGGAGAGGATGGACTCTGCCCTTCTGAGCTGGGAATTTCTGGTTAAAGGCTTATAGTGCCTGCATATTTGAACTGTTTCTTACTGAAATTGGTGCACCTTGTTTGCTGTAGCATAGACTAGATCCAGGCCTGCTGAATCTAGCTTTGTTTGTATGCTTGTTGTTTGTTTGCTTGTTATTTCCCTGAAACGCTAATTCCACCTAAAATGCGGCTTTTCAGCACTTCTGTGGATCCCTAGTGAAATCTGCATTGCTTACTGTACTTATTTCCTTGTTTCACTTGAAAGAAAGTTACTGTTTGTCATTTTTGCATTTAAGTTACCTGTAACACATTGCATTTAAGTTACCTGGCACTTGCCCACTAAAGCAATTATATAAGTCAGCACTAAAAAATTAAAAGCACTACACCCTCACAAACTCCCCTTGAGTACCTTGTTCCCCATTAGCCCTTTTTTTTCAATTATAAAGGAATTCCCAATACTATTCTAGCATGTCCAAAGGTCAGTTGTCAATCTCCTCTCCGGTTCAGCTGGTGAATCTGGGAATCTTGAGGCAATGTTACAACTGCCTCATGTACACAGACAACCCTCTCCTCCTCCCAACAAATTCCAACACATGTGAGAGATGCAACCATATAGCCATACTGGAGGCTAAGCTCTCTCAACTCAGTACTGGCGTAACCAGTCAGGAAGAGAAGTAAACCACACTCACTACAATTCCAGTCTCACATAGACCTACCACGACAGCAAACCAAACACATAAACACACAAAAACATACTCGGAGGCTCTAAATAAAAATCTGCCTAAGCAGCAGAGACCTCCAAAGCAGACACCCAAGCAACTGCTACCCCAAAACAAAACACGTACAACACATAACTCACAAAGCCAGTGTGCCGAACAGTCACAGCCCTTAAGGCTAAACAACACACCTGATACACTTGTAATAGGTGACTCTATCGTCAGGCACACTGACGTCCCACTCACCAGGCTGAACAAGGAGAAGGTCACGGTGAGCTGCCTGTCAGGCGCTAGGATCTGCCACATAACACAAGCACTCAAGTCACTCCAAGGCAAGTACAAATATGACTCAGTCATTGTCCATGCTGGTGTGAATGACCTGAGATGTACCTCCCTGGACTACATGAAAAGAGACATAGACGAGCTCCTTGAGCATGTAGCCCAGGCTGGTATGATCCTGACCTTGAGTAGCATCTTACCCTCACCAAGAATGATGCCACAATACGAAGACAAGATGATCAGTTTCAACAATTGGCTTAAGTATTGGTGTCATTCAAAGGGGATCCAATGCCTGTCAGCCTGGGATGACATGCTCGACAAGCCACGATGCTTCATTGGGGATGGCTTACACCTGTCACCCCTGGGCTTTCGGATATTGGCAAAGGCTCTTTGCTACCCCCATAGTGCCTTTTTTAGGCAAGGCTCAAAAGACAAACCCACCTCCATAGGTATCACAAGGGATAAGAAACTAAGAGTAGTGCTACTCAACGCCAGAAGTCTAAACCTCAAGATGCACACACTCAAAACTCTCCTTAGCATGGAGAACATCGATATCTGTGCAGTAACAGAAACCTGGTTCAAGGCTCCCGAGAGCACCCCAGCACTACCAGGTTATACCTCATACCATGCTTTTCGGCCCCAAAACTTGGACGAACCACAAAAGGAGGGAGTATCAATATTCATCAAAGATACCCACACCTCCAGGTTGGTGGCACAGCACGAAGCATCAGAGACTATCCATGTGCAACTAACAGTGGGTAAAACTGCCTTCCAGTTTATAGCCTGCTACAGACCACCCTCCCAAACCCAGGAACCCCACTCGGCCTTCCTGAGAACACTGGAAAATATGAAGGTCTCTCCAAACTCCATTATATTGGGCGACTTCAACTACCCAAACATAGACTGGGAGCATTACTCTAGCTCCAACACCCTAGCCCAAAGGTTCCTAGAATTTATAAACTCAAATGCTATGGAACAACTTGTTACCACTCCCACAAGAGGGAAAAACATACTGGACCTGATCATCACCAACATGGGGACTCTATGCTCCAGACCAGAAGTGTATCCCTCATTAGTAAGATCAGACCATAAACTAATCTCACTGGATATTCACATCCCGACTCCACCCCCTGCCCTGAAAACCACAGTGAAAAACTTCTCTAATGCAAATTTCACACTCCTCAAAACTGAGGTGGAATCCTTCAAAGCCCCAGGGCCTGTGGAAAATATGGCCCAGACCGCAGAATCCTTTATAAACGCATTCTATGAATACCTTCAGGAATGCATGGATCATGCAATCCCAAATAAAACCAAGTCCCAATCCTCCAAAGGCAGACGTCCTGTCTGGTGGACCCCAGCCATAAACAAACTATACAATAGAAGGAGGAAGCTACTACATGATAGAGCAAAATCCCAAAAAGGGAAGGCATCTCTGATCAGTATTAACAAAAAACTACGGGCACTCATAAAATTGTCTAAGGCCAGCTTTGAGAGAAAAATTGCACAGGACACTAAGGATAATCACAAGGCTTTCTTTAGTTATGTTAGGAACCTGGGTGGGAATTCCCAGATATGGTCAGAATTAGTCCAAAATGACAAAAAGTAAACCAAACTCACAGACATTGCCAACATCCTAGCTGACAGGTTCAGCGCAAACTCCCACCAAAGGGCAAATATCTATCCCAGCAGAGTGCTGCCCCCCTGACATCTCAGATGCTCAGGTAAGAGCTGCCCTCTCCAAAGCAAAAAACGCAGCATCAATGGGACCAGATGGTGTCCCGGGCTGCGTCCTACATGAACTCCAAGAAGAGCTAAACCCAAACATAAAACTACTGTTCAATCTCAGCCTTACTACAGGATATGTACCCAAAGAGTGGTGTACAGCAACAGTGGTCCCTCTAAACAAAGGTGGTGCCTCAATGGATCCTGGAAACTATCAACTCATAAGCCTGACTAGCTTGGTCTGCAAAGCTATGGAAAGGATCATCATGGACCTCATAAATAAAGATAATGGGGACCTACAGACACTGGATCCTACCCAGTTTGGCTTTGTTAAGGGCAGGTCCTGCCTTTTAAACCTGGTTGATTTCTTTGAAACAGTCACTAAGGCCATTGACGAGGGGAAGGTGGTCCACACAGCCTACCTGGACCTCACAAAAGCCTTCGATACAATACCCCACTCCGGCATTATAGATAAGCTCACCAGCTTAAATATAAACCCCTATGTCACTAGATGGGTTGAAAACTGGCTCAAGGACAGAACCCACATGGTTAGAATTGCTGGAGCCATGTCAGACTCCAAACCAGTTACAAGTGGTGTCCCACAAGGCTCAGTCCTGGGACCTCTCTTGTTCGGTATATATTTCTCAGAGGTACAGGCCAACACGGAAGGATTGTGGCTGACCAAATTTGCAGATGACTGCAAACTGGGCACCATAATCGACACTCCAGCCGACACAAGCATCCTCCAAAAGGGCCTCATAGAAACAGACAACTGGTGCCAGAGCCATGTCCTCAAGCTAAATGCCAAAAAGTGTATAGTCATCCCCTTTGGCAAAAACAAAGTGCCCACAAATGACCACATAGGTGGTAATCCATTAAGTACAGAAGAAGTAATTAGGGACCTGGGGACCCAAGTTGATAGCAATCTCTCATTTGACAACCACATGGCCAAAGTGGTTAGAAAAACATTTTATATAGCCCACCTATTCATGAAGGGATTCACATTTAGATCAGGGGAGGTCATCGTGCCTCTTTACTCATCCCTCACCAGGCCAATAATTGAGTACAATGCCCCCTTTGGGATATACCTTACCAGACACCTACAGCAACTGGAAAGACCCCAAAAGTACCTCACCAAGAGGATCAAAGGGCTCAAACAGATGCCATATGCTGCCCGGTTAAAGAAACTCTAGCTCTACTCAGTGGCATACTGTCTGCTCAGAGGCGATCTGTGCCTGACGTATAAAGCCATGTCCAACCCGGAATTAATGGACATGCTGCACCTCAGAAAATCCAAATCCCATTGAGCTACGCACTCAAGAGACTTGAACCTCAGCACTGAAATAAATAGGACATGCTGGAGGGACAGATTCATAACCCAGAGGCTCCCTTCACTCTGGAATAAAATCCCAGTCCAGGTTAGGCAGAGTCCCTCATTGACTCTCTTCAAGAGGAATCTTGATGAGTGGATGGGAGAGCGTAGGTTTACCCTGGGTATCACTTCTGTGTCACTGTTAGACAGAGGCACAGTATACTAACCTCGAAAAAGGGCATAGCAAAATTATTTTAAAATGGGTGGCGAAAGCCAAACACACTCTTATAAATGCCCTAGGGCAGATAGCCTAGTATGAACCTATGAACCTATATATATATGTGTGTGTGTGTGTGTGTGTGTGTGTGTGTGGGTGTGTGTGTTTGTGTGTGTGTGTAGAAACACTTTATAATCTCAAAATACTGAAATGTCGAATTTCAGTATCTCGAGATTATAAAGTCAAAGTTTGAAAATAGTGAAAGTGCATAATCATGAATTCGAATATCTCGAATTCGTGGTTATGGCTTTATGCTAAATAATGTCAGGGATTGTATGTGGATGGTGTGCAGTGCCATGTGTGGATTTAGGTGTTATGTCAGGTAAGTGAGTGCTTTGTAATGGTTTTTGGTGGGAGTTTGAGTGTAAGTGAGTGTGCTGATATGTGTGATGTGTGTTTGAAGGACTGTAGAATGTGCGCGCATGTGTGTGTGTGTGTGTGTGTGTGTGTGTGTGTGTGTGTGTGTGTGTGTGTGTGTGTGTGTGTGTGTGTGTGTGTGTGTGTGTGTGTGTGTGTGTGTATGTGTGCATGTGTGCGTGTGTTTGCTTTTCTTTACTGTTTGTGCAATCTCTGAGTTAGTATATATAAGTGGGGGGTGTGGGGGTGCATGGCGGCTTTCCCCCCTGATTATTTGTGTTGTAGGTTTGTGGATGTGTGTTGTTTTGTTTGTTTATGTTGTGATGTGGGTGTTGTGGTATATGTGTGGTCTGGTGTGTACTGTGTTTTAGATGTTTTGAATTTTGCAGTTTTGGGCTTCGCGTTTTTGGTGTTTGGGTGTTGTGTGGATTCGATTTCATGGTCTTGAAAAACTGAAATTCGAGATTTCAGTATTTCAAGATTATGAAGTGAATCTATCTATACACATATATATATATATATATATATATATATATATATATATATATGTATAAATATACATATATATATATATATATATATATATATATATATATAAAATAAATGTATAGGTGTCAGGCACTGGATCAAATGGACACAACCCAGACATCCAGTAGACTGACATCATTTGGTTCATAGGTTCATAGGTAGGTACTAGGCTATCGGTCCAAGGGCCTAACTAAGCCTAGCCAACAATGTTCCCTGGCTTACGCCACCCAAGAAATTTAATTTCCTGTGCCCTTGTCGAGCAGAGCCACAGAAGTGATCCCTATGGTGTATTTTCTATTTCCCATCCATTCATCAAGATTTTTCTTGAAGAGTGCTAATGAGGAACTTTGCTTGACATAGATGGGTAGCTTGTTCCAGAGTATAGAAAGTCTCTGGGGCAGGAATCTATCCCTCCAGCATTTCATGTTTATTGTGGTGACAAGGTTTAGGTCCCTAGAGCATGTAGCTCATAGGGACTGGGATTTCTTTAGGTGTAGCATGTCCAACAGCTCTCGGTTTAACATAGCTTTATATGTTAGGCAGAGATCTCCTTGGAGTAGGTGATATGCTACAGATTAAAGCTGGAGTTTTTTGAGACAGTCAATGTAGAGCATCTGTTTGAGGCCAGTAATCATCTTTATGAGGTAGTTCTGTGGTCTTTCCAGCTGCTGCAGATGTCTTGTGAGGTACATTCCGAAAGGGGCGTTGTATTCTATAATGGGTCTAATGAGTGCCAAGTAGCGGGGAACAATGACCTCTTTTTTCCTAGATAAGAACCCTTTTGTGATGAGGTGTGCCACATAGAAGGATTTCCTTACTACAGTGGATATGTGGTTATCAAAGGAGAGACTACAGTCCACCTGGGTCCCAAGGTCTCTTATCACACATTCAGCAATAAGTAGACTACCGTTTATGTGGTAGTTCATAGGTACAGTGTTTTTACCAAAGGGGATAATAATGTACTTTTTGGCATTGAGCTTGAGGCCATGCCTCTGACACCAGGCATCTGTCTCAGTGAGGCCCTTCTGTAGTATGCCCATATCATTTGGAGACATGACTAT